>NW_024732867.1:4767963-4789231 GCF_018991925.1 Homarus americanus | reverse complement strand
CACCTCCTTCAACACCTCCCCTTCAACACCTCCCCTTCAACACCTCCCACCTCAACACCTCCCACCTCAACCTCCCCTTCCAACCCCTCCCATTCAACTCCTCCCCTTCAACTCCTCCTTTCCCCATTCAGCTCCTCCTCACTCCTCATTCAACTCCTCCCCTTCAACTCCTCCCCTTACACCTCCTTTCAACACCTACCCTTTCAACACCTCCCCTTACACTTCCCCTTCAACACTTCCCCTTCAACACCTCCCCTTCAACACTTCCCCTTCAACACCTCCTTCAACTCGTCCCCTTCAACTCCTCCCTTCACTCTCCTCCCCTTCCAACTCCCCTTCAACTCCTCCCTTCAACTCCTCCTTCAACCTCCCCTTCCATCCTCCCCTTCAACACCTCCCCCTTCAACTCCTCCCCTTTAACTCCTCCCTTCAACTCCTCCCCTTCAACTCCCTCCTTCAACTCCTCCCCTTCAACTCCTCCCCCTTCAACACCCCTCCTTCAACTCCTCCCTTCAACACCTCCCCTTCAACACTTCCCTTCAACACTTCCCTTCAACACTTCCCCTTCAACACCTCCCCTTCAACACCTCCCCTTCAACACTTCCCCTTCAACACTTCCCCTTCAACACTTCCCCTTCAACTCCTCCCCTTCAACTCCTCCTTCAACACCTCCCCTTCAACACCTCCCCTTACACCTCCCCTTCAACCTCCTTCTCCTCCTTCAACTCCTCCCCTTCAACTCCTCCCCTTAACACCTCCCCTTCAACTCCTCCCTTCAGCTCCTCCCCCTTCAACACCTCCTTCAACACTTCCTTCAACTCCTCCCCTTCAACTCCTCCCCCTTCAACACCTCCCTTCAACACCTCCCCTTCAACTCCTCCCCTTCAATTCCTCCCCTTCAACTCCTCCCCTTCAACACTCCTCCTTCCAACCTCCCCCTTCAACTCCTCCCTTCAACTCCTCTCCTTCAACACCTCCCTACAACACCTCCCCTTCAACTCCTCCTTCACCTCCCCTCACACCTCCCCCTTCAACTCCTCCCTTCAACACCTCCCTTCAACTCCTCCCCTTCAACTCCTCCCCTTCAACACCTCCCTTCAACACCTCCCCTTCAACTCCTCCCACTTCACTTCTCTCGCATCTCCTCCCATCCTTCTCCCTCACCTTAACCTCCTCCCTCTTCCACCCCTCCCACCTCCACCATCTCTCCTTCCTCCCCCACCCTTTCTCCCTCACTCCAATAGCTTCCGCAGATACCTCCCTCCCCTCTCCCCCCCCCCTTGCTTCAACACCTCAACACCGCCCTCACCCTTCAACACCCCAACCTTCAATCTCCCTCACCACTGCTCCTTCCACTTCTCCTTTTCCATCTTCCCTTCTTCTCTTCCTCCTCTTTCTTCATCCTCCTCTTCATCCACCCTCCTCCAACATCATTCTCATCCTCTTCCCCTTCTCCTCCTCTTCTCCTCCTCTTCCCCTCCTCCTCCTCCCCCCCTCCCATAGCCTCACAGTAAATCTCATGTCTCCGGTTGTTTGAAAATCAATTGCCAAAAGAAATATTTCCGGCTTCAAATCGGTTTAAGAGCTCAGTATTCATCGCCGCCACAGTTGTCATAATATTAGTCCTTTCCCAGGCTACACTTTCGTCTGACTACACTTTCGTCTGACTACACTTTCGCCAGGCTACACTTTCATCAGGCTACACTTTCGCGTGACTACACTTTCGCCAGGCTACACTTTCGCATGACTACACTTTCGCCAGGCTACACTTTCGCGTGACTACACTTTCGCCAGGCTACACTTTCGCCTGACTACACTTTCGCCAGGCTACACTTTTGCTTGACTACACTTTCAGCAGTACACTTTCACCAGGCTACACTTTCGCCTGACTACACTTTCGCCAGGCTACACTTTCGCCTGACTACACTGCCAGCTACACTTTCGTCTGACCACACATTTGCCTGACTACACTCGCCAGGCTACACTTTCGCCAGGCTACACTTTTGCCTCACTACACTTTCGCCAGGCTACACTGCCAGGCTATACTTTCATCAGGCTACACTTTCGTCTGAGTCATTTTCACCCAGGCTACAGTACGTATAAGCAAGACCCTTACCCAAATTGTTTACACTTCTGGACACACCAAGACACTTTCGGACATACCCGAAGACACTTTCGACACACCTGAAGACACTCGGACACACCTGAAGACACTTTCGACATACCTGAAGACACTGACACACCTGAAGACACTTTGGACACACCTGAAGACACTTTCGACACACCTGGAGAAGACTTTCGGACATACCTGAAGACACTTTCGACACATCTGAAGACACTTTCGACATACCTGAAGACACTTTCGACACACCTTAAGACACTGACACCTGAAGACACTTTCGACACACTGAAGACACTTTGACACACCTGAAGACACTTCGGACACACCTGAAGACACTTGACACACCTGAAGACACTTTGGACATACCGAAGACACTTTGACACACCTGAAGACACTTTTCGACATACCCGAAGACACTTTCGGACATACCCGAAGACACTGACATACCGAAGACACTTTCGACACACCTGAAGACACTTTCGGACACACCTGAAGACACTTTCGGACATACCGGAAGACACTTTCGACATACCGAAGACACTTCGACACACCTGAAGACACTTTCGGACATACCTGAAGACACTCGGACACACCTGAAGACACTTTACATACCTGAAGACACTTTCGACACACCTGAAGACACTTTCGACATACCTGAAGACATCTTCGGACACATCTGAAGACACTTTCGACACCTGAGACACTTTCGGACACACCTGAAGACACTTTACACACCTGTAGACACTTTCGGATATACCCGAAGACACTTTCGACACACCTGAAGACACTTTCGGACATACCTGAAGACACTTTCGGACACACCTGAAGACACTTTCGGACACACCTGAAGACACTTTCGACATAACTGAAGACACTTTCGGACATACCCAGAAGACACTTCGGACATACCTGAAGACACTTTCGGACACACCTGAAGACACTGGACATACCTGAAGACACTTTCGGACATAACTGAAGAAATTTTCGACATACCTGAAGACACCGGACATACCTGAAGACACTTTCGGACATATTTTTTTTTTTTTTTAGGTTAAGGTGGGGAAAGGGTGGAAGGCATGCTGGGGCCAAGGCACAGCCAGACATGAGGGATGGAGAAGTCACAACATATAGTCGTGAAAGGTTGAAAGAAGTTTAATGAGTTAAACAGAGGGGGACGACACCTTTGTTTTACATATTACAGAGTTTGTTGACTAACTAAGCTAACCTAGGATTTAGAATGAGGTTGCACAATGGTTATTTAGTAGACAATGACTAGATTGATTTTTACAATTACAAGTTTATTAACATCTTATACTGTATTACGTTATGGACTCACTCGATTTTGACTTGTTAAATGTGAATTTATATCATCTAAGTTTTAATCTAAGGTGGATCACTGTGGGGACATAGATGAATGGGTTGGGTTGTTGTAGTGTGGGCAGACCTGGGCCACCAGGCGTGGGGTCTCTCCGTTGATGTGTAGGTGGTCTGGGCCTGAGGTCGTCCAGGAGCTTGTCCCAAACCTTCTTCCCTAGGCGATGGAACCTGAAGTTGAGGGCCTCTGTTTTATTTCTTAGGTGGATGGTTTCCACTGTCTCCTGGTAGGGTGGCGCTTGGCCACTGGCTGACCTCAAACATTTGTTTTGGAAGCTCTGTTGTAGTCTAGTCTTCCGAGTGTGACGAGTGGTATAGATGGGTACTCCAACACAGGCCTCACCAGCGCCTTGTAGCAGGTGAACTTGTATCTTCTCAGGCATCAATTTAAAACGTTTTAATTTGGCTGCGGCGACTTTGGCTTTATTTAGTCTGTTCACGTGGGAATGATGCCCGTCCGAGAAATGATGAGGCCGAGCAACCTGCCTTGTTTAGAGTACTAATCTCTTTCGTCGTCGATCATCAATGGGGCCGGCTTGAATTTGCTATGGGTATGACCTCAAATTTCGTTTTGTTTGTTTTTATTTTCCATTTATTTCATACCCGAGATCTCTATTGCCCGAGCAGTGAGTCGCCATCCTTGCCGTGGACCTTCCGGGCAGGTGACGATCTGTGTTACATCGTCTGCATACATGACGTACTCGCTGCCGACGATTGGGGTGGCAGGTCAGCCGTGTAGAGTGTGGGGTTGGTGAGAGACAAGAGCCTGAGGCACGCCGCTCGATAGTGAGAATTCTTCAAAATGTTCTTGCATCTTAATTTGGCTCTGCGGTCCGTAATGAAGTTGCACAGCAGGCGAGTCAGATTTTGGGTAGCCCCAGTTGTATGATCTTATACTGCAGTCCTGCGTGCCAAACTTTGTCAAACGCCTTGCTGACGTCCTCAGTACTATATTGCACTGTAGGCGGCCAGTCATGGCATTGGCGATCTGCTCGTAGGCTTGAGCTATGGCGGTGGATGTGCCTCGGTACTGGCGGAAGCCGAACTGGCGGGGATGCACGTCTTCGTCCTCCAGATACATCCGCAATCGCTTGTTGACTATTTTTCGAAGATTTTGGCAGGTACCTCTAGCAGCGATATTGGTCGAAAGTTTTCGACTTTGTGGACATACCTGAAGACACTTTGACACACCTGAAGACACTTTGACATACCCGAAGACACTTTCGGACACACCTGAAGACACTTTCGACACACCTGAAGACACTTTCGGACATACCTGAAGACACTTTGGACACACCTGAAGACACTTTCGGACACACCTGAAGACACTTTCGACATACCCAGCCACTTTACACACCTGAAGACACTGACATACCGGAAGACACTTTCGGACACACCTGAAGACACTTGACATACCTGAAGACACTTTGACACACCTGAAGACACTTTGGACATACCTGAAGACACTTTCGGACACACCTGAAGACACTTTCGGACATACCTGAAGACACTTTCGGACACACCTGAAGACACTTTCGACACCTGAAGACACTTTCGGACACACCTGAAGACACTTTTGGACATACACCTATAGACACTTTCGGACATACCTCGAAGACACTTTGACACACCTGAAGACACTTTCGGACATACCTGAAGACATTTCGGACACACCCGAAGACACTGGACACCTGAAGACACTCTTGGACATACCACTGAAGACCTTTCGACATACCTGAAGACACTTTCGGACATACTGAAGACACTTTCGGACATACCTGAAGACACTTTCGGACATACCTGAAGACACTTTGACATACCTGAAGACACTTTCGACACACCTGAAGACACTTTCGGACATACCTGAAGACACTTCGGACACCTGAAGACACTTTCGGACACACCTGAAGACACTTTCGGACATACCCGAAGACACTGGACACACCTGAAGACACTTTCGGACACACCTGAAGACACCACACACCTGAAGACACTTTGACACACCTGAAGACACTTGACACACCTGAAGACACTTTGGACACACCTGAAGACACTTTCGGACACACCTGAAGACACTTGACATACCTGAAGACACTTTCGGACACACCTGAAGACACTTTCGACACACCTGAAGACACTTCGGACACACCTGAAGACACTTTGACACACCTGAAGACACTTTGACATACCTGAAGACACTTTCGGACACACCTGAAGACACTTCGGACACCTGAAGACACTCGACACACCTGAAGACACTTTCGGACACCTGAAGACACTTTCGGACATACCTGAAGACACTTTCGACACACCTGAAGACACTTTGACATACCTGAAGACACTTTCGGACATACCCGAAGACACTTTCGGACAAACCCGAAGACACTTTTGGACATACCTGAAGACACTTTCGGACACACCTGAAGACACTTTCGACACACCTGAAGACACTTTCGGACATACCTGGAGACACTTTCGGACACACACCTGAAGACACTTTCGACATACTGCAGAGACACTTTCGGACACACCTGAAGACACTTTCGGACAAACCTGAAGACACTTTTGACATACCTGAAGACACTTTCGGACATACCTGAAGACACTTTCGGACACACCTGAAGACACTTTCGGACATACCTGAAGAAATTTTCGCGACACACCGAAGACACTTTCGACACACTTGAAGACACTTTCGACACATACCCGAAAACACTTTCGGACATACCTGAAGACACTTTCGACACACCTGAAGACACTTTCGGACAACACCTGAAGACACTTTCGACATACCTGAAGACACTTTCGACATACCTGAAGACACTTTCGGACATACCCGAACATACTTCTCGGACACACCTGAAGACACTTTCGAGACCACCTGAAGACACTTTCGACATACCTGAAGACACTTTCGGACATACCCGAAGACACTTTGACACACCTGAAGACATTTCGGATACCTGAAGACACTTTCGGACATACCTGAAGACACTTTCCATACCCGAAGACACTTCGGAGACAATGCATGACACTTTCGACACACCTGAAGACACTTTCGACATACCTAAACACTTTAGCATACCTGAAGACATTAAGATGAAATTTGAAACACTGAAGACAGCTTTCGGACACACCTGAAGACACTTTCAGTACACCTGAAGACACTTTCAACACAACTTTCGGAACATGAAACAGACACACCTGAAGACACCTTGGACACCTGAAGACACTGACACACCTGAAGACACCTTGGACACACCTGAAGACACTTTCGGACACACCTGAAGACACTTTCGGACACACCTGAAGACACTTTCGGACACTTTTAAGTCAATTTGGGGAAGACAAAAGATAGCCCGGGACTCACCTAAAGACACCTGCCGAGCAGGAAAGTTAATTTTGATCCCATCTTAAGAGGAACTTTAAAATATTGGTGATATTGACTCTCTCTCTCTCTCTCTCTCTCTCTCTCTCTCTCTCTGTCATACTCTGTCAGCTTTTTCTGGGTACTGTGATTTTTTTACTGTACTATATAATAGTTCATTCTGTCTGCTTTTAAGTCTCTCTCTCTCTCTCTCTCTCTCATCAACATCAAGACAACATCCACACATCAAGAGAGTAACAGCCTTGTGAATCGTGACCCTGAGCTGGTGTGACCTGTTGGTAGGTCTGTCACACACTGAAGTCTTTGAGGGATAATTTAGTCGTGTTTTTTTTTATGTTGGACTAAAGATTTTCATTTGGTTTTGTATCGTTTTTTTTAATTCATTTCCACTCCTGAGATAATATATTCATCAGTCAGGTTAAGAAAGGCGCGGTACAATATATTGTCCAAGATTTTCCACAGTTATCGCTAAGAATTTTTTTTTTTTAAAGTTTGATCTTAAGGAGTTTTTGTAATAATTTTGTCAAGAGAGGAGATATACTGTGGATTTTGTCTGCGTTGACTTAACACAATTTCCACTGGTGGATGTTTACGTGGAGAGGAATCTTTTCTTTTCGTTTCTTTTTTTCTTCAACTACGTCTTTACACAGCTGATGGTCTGGTGTTACTCCTCTATACCTTAATATATATTTCACTATTACAAGGCGTTTCTCTACTGCCCGGGATACAGAGTGTTGAATCAGAACCTTTCAACAAACTTGGCAGAGTTATTCACCCTCACAACAGCAAATAATCCTAGGTGAACACATAAGACATTCTTTACAACTTCTTGTGGTGAGAAAATACGGTCATTTACCATGTATTGTGGCAGTGTTCTCTCGCAGTGCCACGAGGTAAGAGTGCCATTACTCTTCTCACATTGCTGACCTATTTTACCACTGGTATTCAGAGTGTCAGTTGCCTCTCAAAATTTTATTGATGACCTGTGACGCCATTGTCACCGTGAGTGTCACTGGCCGCCCACAGTGTCACTGACCTCCTCCAGTGTCACTGACCTCCCACAGTGTTACTTGCCTCCCACACCAATATTAACTTCCCACGGCGTCGTGGACCAATAAGATCATTGCTATTCCTTAGTGGTATCGACCTGGCAAAGAAAATTGCCATCCTTGATTGCTATTGATCACCTAGAGTGCCCTTAGCTGCCAGAGTGCCAATCACCTTGAGTGCCACTGACCTAGAAATCCAGAACTTCCTGAAATACCACTGACCTTCCGTAGCGTCCTTGACCAGCTGTACCAGTAACTAATGAGTGCCACTGACCTTCCATAACGCCAGTGCCCAGTAACACACGAGTCTCTCTCACTAAGTACACTGCCGTTGAATTATTGATTTTATTCATCAGTGTCTTATCTGTTTACCTCTCCTATATTTATCCCTCGATATCGTTGACATTTCCTCCTTGTATAAGTAAACAAACAAAAAGATAAATAGGGAGATAAAAGTAGAAAGAAAAAATAAATAAAATCATCTGTCATTACTCAAGAAATAATGACAACCAAATATATTAATAAATAAACTAAGAGATAAATTAATAATGCCCCATCATAATGCACCATCATAATGCTCCATCATAATGCTCCATCATAATGCACCATCATAATGCCCCATCATAATGCTCCATCATAATGCTCCATCATAATGCACCATCATAATGCTCCATCATAATGCTCCATCATAATGCACCATCATAATGCTCCATCATAATGCACCATCATAATGCTCAATAGGAATTACAATAGTGTCCACGGTGCCACGACTCTTACTGTGCCATTAACATTCTGAGGTGCCACTGACCTTAGTTGGTGGCATTGATCTTCAAGATTGTTTGGTTATCTTATGGGATGTAACTGACCCCTCAGAGTGCCACGTACTTCTCATATAGTGCCAGTAACTTCATATTGCCAGTAACCTCTTAGTACCAGTAACCCCATAGAGTGCCAGTAATCTCATAGTGCCAGTAACCTCATATTGCCAGTAACCTCATAGTGCCAGTAACCTCATATTGCCAGTAACCTCATAGTGCCAGTAACCTCATAGTGCAGTAACTGTGGAGTGCCAGTAACCACATATTGCTAGTAACCTCACTGAGTGCAGAGTAACCTCACTGAGTGCCAATAACCTAATAGAGTGCCAGTAACTCAAAAGAGTGCCAGTAACCTAAAAGAGTGCCAGTAACCTCAATGAGTGCCAGTAGCCTCAATGAGTGCCAGTAACCTCCCAGAATGCCAGTAACGTCATAGAATGCCAGAAACCTCATAGTGCCATTAACCTCAAAGTGCCAATGACCTCATATAGTGCCAGTACCCTCATACTGTCAGTAACTTCATAGTGCCAGTAACCTTACAAAGTGCCAGTAACCTCATAGTGCCAGTAACCTCATAGTGCCAGTAACCTCATATAGTGCCAGTAACCTCATACTGTCAGTAACCTCATATTGCCAGTAACCTCATAATGCCAGTAACCTCACAAAGTGCCAGTAACCTCATAAAGTGCCAGTAACCTCATATAGTGCCAGTAACTTTATATAGTGCCAGTAACCTCATAGTGCCAGTAACCTCATAAAGTGCCAGTAACTCCTTATAGTGCCAGTAACCTCAAAGTGCCAGTAACCACATAGTGTCAGTACCCTCATACTGTCAGTAACCTCATATTGCCAGTAACCTCATAGTGCCAGTAACCTCATAGTGCCACTTAATTCCCTTCTGTAATGTCGTAAGCTTCCACAGTGCCACTTACAGTAGTTTGCAGTCTCACTGATTTCCATTAGCCTTAACTATCTAGAGTGCCATTTACAGAGAGACGGATCTAATGGGCCTCAGTCTTGATAGGCCCCAATCTTACTATCAGGATTGGGGTTCAGTTCTAATAGGCCCCAATTGTAATGGGTATCAGTACTAAAGGACCCCCCAGTTGTAATGGGTGACAGTGTTACTGGGCCTCAGTCGTAATGGGTGCCAGTGCTAATGGGTCCTAGTTCTAATGGGTGCCAGTGCTAATGGGTCCTAGTTCTAATAGGTGCCAGTGCTAATGGGTCCTAGTCTCAATGGGTGCCAGTGCTAATGGGTCCCAGTTCTAATGGGTGCCAGTGCTAATGGGTCCCAGTTCTAATGGGTGCCAGTGCTAATGGGTCCCAGTTCTAATGGATGCCAGTGCTAATGGGTCCCAGTTCTAATGGGTGCCAATGCTAATGGGTCCCAGTTCTAATGGATGCCAGTGCTAATGTTCCCGAGTTTTAATTGATCATCATATCCTCAATGACTATTAGTTATAATGGGCCCATTAGGAAACATAACCTATTAACACTGGGACCCGATACTCCTTCGACCACTAGCAACTAATTAAAGTAAACCCGTCTTTTCTCATTAACCTCTGAGTGTCATTAGCCAACTTCCCTTCAATTAACCTTCTAAAGTCACAGTGACCTCCGTGTGTAGCATTGACCTCCTTGTGTAGCATTAACCTCCTTGTGTAACATTGACCTCCTTGTGTAACATTGACCACCTTGTGTAACATTGACCTCCTTGTGTAGCATTGACCTTGTGTAGCATTGACCTCCTTGTGTAGCATTGACCTCCTTGTGTAACAATGACCTTCTTGTGTAACATTGACCTTGTGTAGCATTGACCTCCTTGTGTAACAATGACCTTGTGTAGCATTGACCTCCTTGTGTAACATTGACCTCCTTGTGTAACTTTGACCTGTCAGAGTACTGCTAACTCGTCTAGTGTAATTGAATTCTTAAGGATTTAATGGCTTATTAGAGGGTCATTGACCACTTGAAGGGCCATTGACCTCTTGAAGGTCCATTGACTCTTGAAGGGCCATTGACCTCTTGAAGGGCCATTGACTCTTGAAGGCCATTGACCACTTGAAGGTCCATTGACTCTGAAGGGCCATTGACCTCTTGAAGGGCCATTGACCTTGAAGGTCCATTGACTCTTGAACCATTGACCCTTGAAGGTCCATTGACCACTTGAAGGGCCATTGACCTCTTGAAGGTCCATTGACTCTTGAAGGGCCATTGACCTCTTGAAGGGCCATTAACCTCTTGAAGGGCCATTGACCACTTGAAGGGCTATTGACCTCTTGAAGAGTCATTGACCACTTGAAGGGTCATTGACCTCTTGAAGGGCCACTAACCTCTTGAAAGGCCATTCACCTCTTGCAGAGCCATTCGCCTCTTGGAGGGCCATTAACCTCTTGAAGGACCATTGCCCTCTTGAAGGACCATTGACCTCTTGAAGGACCATTGACCTCTTGAAGGACTATTGACCTCTTGGAGAGCCATTGACCTCTTGAAGAGCCATTGATCTCTTGGAGGGTCATTTGCCTTTTGGAGGAACAACGACTTCTTGAAGGTCCATTCGGCTCTTGGAGGGCCATTGACTTCTTGAAGGGTTATTCACTTCTTGAAGGGCCATTGACCTCCATGAAGGCCATTGACCTCTTGGAGGGCCAGTCGCCTCTTGGAGGGCCATTGACCTCTTGAAGGGCCATTGACCTCTTGAAGGGAGATTCACCACTTAAAGGGCCATTGACCTCCATGAGGGCCATTGACCACTTGGAGGGTCATTGACCTCTTGAAGAGCCATTGACCTCTTGGAGGGCCATTGACCTCTTGAATGGCCATTGACCTTTTGAAGGGTCATTCACATCTTGAAGGGCCATTGACCTTCATGAGGGCCATTGACCTCTTGGAAGGCCACTGACCTATTGATCCGTTTAAAATCATTTAAGTCTTAGGACACCGACCCCCAAGGTCAATTATCTAAATTTATGTGACCTAAGTGCCACTGACCTGCTATTATGGCGCTACTCTTAGAGTTCCACAGATAATTAAACTCACAAACATCATCTAAATACCACTTGCAGGCTAGAGTGCCATTGATCCCTCAGAGTGTTAATGATATACTCGAGTGCCAATGACATGATCTAGTGCCAAAGACTACCGATGGCACAAATGATTACCAAGAGTGCCAGCGGTCTCCGAGAGCATCAGTGACATGCCAGAGTGTCAATGATCAGCCAAAATACCATTGACCAGACAAATTGACAGTAACCACCTAAAGTGTCAGCGACGTGTCAGCTAGTTATGACCTCACTAATATAACTGACACACACACACACACACACACACACACACACACACAGTACAGTGCCACCCTAAAGTGTCAGTGCTTTCCTGGAGTGCCACTAACATACTGTAGACCCTCGTCAGTCTAAATAATTAATCAAGGTTAGATTAAGGTTATATTAAAATTAGTCTAGGTTAGGTTAGGTTAGGTTAGGTTAGGTTAGGTTAGGTTAGGTTAGGTTAGACTTTGGTTAAGAATGGGTTACGTGAGGTCCTGGGTGATAAGGTCTGGTTTAATGAAACTGAATATAAGAGAGAGAATGAGTGAGTGAATTAGAATGGGGGAAAGAGGAAACAGATAAACTATATATATGAGAGAGAGAGAGAGAGAGAGACTTCGTTCTCAACGGGTCGAGGAAACACTAGTGTAATCTGGCCCACCTCACTGTTCACTTGAAGAGAATAGAAATACTGATAACATTATAATATATTGAATCATAGGGAGTCGTGATGGGTCTCTCTCTCGTAAATGCCCTTTTGATCAGATTACTGTAATTAAGAGAAGTTATAGCCAGGTTACAGCCAGTCCTACTGTACCTCTTAAGTTTTACAGAAAAAAAAAGTCTTTGGTCTCGACGCCGGTAAGTATTTTACATTTACTGTACCTGTACTTTTTAAGTCTCTTTAGTCTTTATAATTTACACACCTGAGGCGGGAGTAAGGTAATACACCTGCCAGGGTCACGTAGTGTGGCACTCATGACCTGGTTCCCGGGGTCTTGCTCATATGTTCCTGTATTATCAGTGTTTGCTGTGTTGAATTTGGAGGGTACAATTTTTACTTTTTACTTTTATTGGGATTAATCATTTTTTCCTCCTGTACAGCTCTCTCACACACACACACACACACACACACACACACACACACACACACACACACACACACACACACACACACTGCTCACCTGAGTGAGGCAGCAGGAGATAATTATAAGAAAGGTGAGTGGGAGTGGAGGAGAGCGTGAGGGCGTGACTAAGAGAGACTCTTCTTGTTTTTCAGGGACAGCGAGCGGGATCTGGGCGAGTACCGAGATGCTGACCTTGGGTCAGGCTCCCTCTCCGGCAGTGGCTCCGGGGCAGCTGGGGGCGGTGCTGGAGGCGGGACAGGAGGCGGGCCTGGGGGAGGGGCAGGGGGCGGCAGCAGTAGCAGCAGCACCGGCAGCGCGGTTATGAGGTCTCGAGGAGTGACGGGTAGCGGGGCGGGGTCAACCACATCAGGGGGCGGAGCTTCGGGTCCCGTGGCCAACGGGGGCGGGGCAACGGAGACGGGCGGGGCGACGAGGGATGGCTCGTGCACCAACGGAGGTGGGAGCGGGGGGCGCCGCGCCCAGCGCCTGCCTAGTCTTCGGTTGGCCAACGGGCGCGTGGCTGTCACGGGCCCACTGACCGGCTCGGAGGAGGAGGTGCGCTCCCCGCGCTCCGCTACTCTCAAAGACGACATCAAGATTTCAGTGGAGACGACCACATGCACCGACTCGCTCGTCACCGCCGTTGAGGATGAGACAGCCTTTGTGAACGACTACATCTCCCCTGAGATGAATTACCGCGATGTCAGTAAAGTGCACTTCGGGGGCGATGACGTGTCGCTGTATGGCACGCCCAAGGAAGAACTGGGACCCGGGCAGCTGTGCGTGGGGTCCGCGGGGGCGCCGCCCGGGGCCGAGCCTAAGCCATCCTTCCTAAAAAATCAACTACAGGCGCTCTTCCAACCAACAGACAACAGATTAGCCATGAAACTCTTCGGCTCCAAGAAGGCGCTCATGAAGGAGCGCATCAGACAAAAAGCGGCAGGACACTGGATTATTCATCCCTGCTCCAACTTCAGGTGAGTACTGACCCTTATGTTGTTACCGCCAGGTGCTTTCTCACTTACCTCTAGTGCACAACTCAAACCTGAGGACACAAGTTCTCACAGGCCTCTACCCTTATAACTAAGCTGTTCAAATTGTACATAAAGAACTTTTGGATACTTTAAATGTATAAAAAAAAATATTGTCTTCTGCAAGTGATTGTTTTTGTGGGCATGGATCGAGAGCCCTCTTGTACTATACAGTTAGGAGTACAACGCAGCCCACTGAGATAGAAGACTTTACCATTCTCTTGCAGTTCTTTTAAATTTTGCAAAAAAAAAAAGGTTTAATTTACAAGACTATTTCTGTATCTCATGTAGATGCCCGCGTGTTGCCATAATCGTGTTGGTTTACGAGTGGCGTAGAATTGTCTTAATCTATACCGCGAGTGACCTTGAACAACTGTATAACACAACCCATAACCTGGGGCCGGGATCCTTAGTGTCAGGTACACCGCGTAAATTTAAACAATCGTTCGTGTCCAGGTAACTTAAAGTACTCGATTCATTGTTGCCCATCCCAGGCACTAACAACCATACACGACTTCTTGTATAGTAGTGTGAGAGGAAGTAACTGGTTAAAGTTGAGTAAAAACAGTAACTGGTCCATAAATATTTAAGTTTTATCAAAATCGTCCAGCAGAATGTTAGCTTTACTGGGTCTTCGTAAACTATTACTGCTGAAGTTAAGAACGTTGGCGTCCTTCTCGCCTTTAATATGGAACTTGAGTGGGTGTGTGATGAACGTTCGGGTATTGACTATCTTTTGGTATTGACCGTAAACAAGAAACAACATATTATACACATCACTGTTAATTTGTATAATGATTCGTGTATAATCAGTCCAATCGTTCAACTTTTTTTATACTCAACTACATGTACTACGTGTGTGTGTGTGTGTGTGTGTGTGTGTGTGTGTGTGGTGTGTGTGTGTGTGTGTGTGTGTGTGTGTGTGTGTGTGTGTGTGTGTGTGTGTGTGTGTGGTCGTAATTCTAAGTTTAAGAGTGCATGTGTGTACCTGCCTGCCACACCTCCATCCTCACTTATCATACAACCCCGCCATCTGAGCAAGTTCTCCTCCCCACCTGCCCCGTACTCCTCCCCACCTGCCCCGTACTCCTCCCCACCTGCCCCGTACTCCTCCCCACCTGCCCCGTTCTCCCCATCTGCCCCGCCCCTGCCTCCTGTACTCCTCCCCACCTGCCCCGTACTCCTCTCCACCTGGCTCGTTTTCCACTTCACTTACTCCATTCCTCTTCTCATCTGCCCCCATCCTCCTCTCCACCTCCTTGGTCATCCCCACCTACTCCGATCTCCTCCCCATCTTCTCCGTCCTCCTCCTCCTCCCCACATGCCCCGTCCTTCTCCCTATCTTCCTCGTCCTCCTCCCCACCTGCCCTACCCTTCTCATCACCCTCACCTGAACTATTCATTCATTCATTCATTCATTCATAAACATATTTCTGTCTATCCTGGGCATAAAATCAGCGTGTAAATATAAGGTTTTGTCCACCCTGGGGAAAGAACGTGAAAAACTAATCCATTCGTATAGAAATGTGATTTTGTCTATACTAGAAAAAGGATCTGGCATGTAAATAAATGTTTTAGTCCATCCTGGGTGAAAAACAGTAGTTTGGGGAGTGAGTGAGTGATGGTGACGGTGGTGATATTTTTTATCTTATTTATAGTGTTTGAGGGTGGTGTATTGTAGTGGTGATGGTGGTGGTGGTGGTGGTGGTGTGTGTGTGTGTGTGTGTGGTGGTGGTGGTGATGTTTGGTGGTGGTGGTAATATTTGATGGTGGTGGTGTGTGGTGATGATTGTGGTGGTGTGTGGTATTAAGTAAGTGGTAATTGTCTGTGGTGTTGGTGGTGGTGTGTGGTAGACTGGCATAGTGAGTGGTAGTGGTGATGGTGTATGGTGGTGGTGTGTGGTAGACTGGTCATAATGAGTAGTGGTGATGGTGTATGATGGTGGTGTATGGTGGTGGCGATGGTGTATGATGGTGGCGATGGTGTATGATGGTGGTGTGTGGTAGACTGGTCATAGTGAGCGGTGGTGGCGATGGTGTGTGGTGGGTAGTAGTGGTGGTGGAAGGTGGTGGTGGCTGTGTGTGGAGGAAGGTGGTGGTGGGGGGTGGTGTGTGGTGGTGGTGGTGGTGGTGGTTGTGGTAAGTATGGGAGAGCAGGGCGCCATCCAGGCACGCCTATGTTAGTAAACATGCCAAGGTCCGCCACCCATCTCCACCAGCTCTCTCAGAGGAGTGCATGGCTCCCTGACCACACACACGCCCTCCCCTGTGTGTTGTCTCATTACTGGCGCTTATGGACCTGTAGCCCCCCGCGGTGCACCTGGGTGTGTGTGTGTGTGTTGGGTGTGTTTGATAGTGTGGACCACAGAGCTGTTGCGGTCTCCACACTGTAGGAAGTAATTATTAGAATATAATGTGTGTGTGTGTGTGTGTGTGTGTGTTGGGTGTGTGTGTGTGTGTGTGTGTGGTAGCCGACATACATACAGTAAACCATTATTACTGTGTCTACAAGTTGTAAACATTAACACACAGCATATCATGAACTCGTCTCTGTGAGTCCTGCGTGATATTGAGGAGCTTTGTACTGTATTCCTGGGATGTTCGTCCCTCGCGCTGATGGACGTCACTTAGTGGAAATTGGCCAATAATACTAGATCAACTGGCGGGAAAAGTGGTGTATACAGAAGACAGGAAGAGTAGTGAAAGACCTGCAAGAAGTGTATTATTTTTAGCATTGATCTCCGCACGTCGCCACACCAAGGTCCTGAAGGTCACAGTTCATCCGGGTGTTACTCTCGCCACAGGTTCAGTTTCCTCTGCAAATGTTGAATACATTGTGTAAACAAGTCAATACAGACATTATTTACTGAGAATACTTGTGTTTCATCTCGTGTACGCAGGCAGTTACAGTATGTAGTCATAATGCCTGGCCGTTTATTTTTAGTCCAGGTCCCCCGTGAGCGATATTCTTGGCCTGTGTCAGTCTACAACATAATCCTCGAGTGCCTTCATCCTCTACCACGAGGTTAATGTAATGATGCTTAAAAAGTCTTGTAACTTTTATCTTGTTCCAATAACCAGTGCGGTCGATACAGCCGCCATTCTGGGTATTTGTAGCGTCCGTTACAGCTTCTTCCTATTGCTGTAACTCAGGGAAATTTTAATGTATTTCAAAGAATCTTTTTATTTACACTTCATGTGTCTTGAATGACTTTGTACTACATTACCGAGATTAGAGTATACTCGTTACGTATTCTGGTTCCTAATTGGGTGAAATTCTGAACAGCTAGAAGCCTTGTTAAGGTATTGGACGGAGATGACACTTAGTAAAAACACATAACTAGGATAAATTGAACAGCTGATTACTTAATGTTCGAAATTCCCGAGTACCAGTAAGGTAGTCTAGTTTGTTAACAGATTATACTGAACCTTAACGCTTGTGTTCCTCTCGCATGGCAGCCATCTTGGAGCTTAGGTACCAAGGTTGTAGTCAGTGAAACTCAACCAAATTATTCATGTGACTTAATTTCAACGATTTTGACTCTTTGTACTTCTAGACCATAAGAATGAAGCAGTTGCCTTAGACCTATTAGCCTATATGTGGCAACTTTTACACAGCCATTGTCACTCGCGTATCTAACTGACGTAAATCCAGTTTTCTTATTATGCTTGTATAAGGTTGTGGCTTTCTGATTGGTTGACTGTCTCCACTCAATTCGTCCTCCAACTGAGCGGTGTACAGGTCGTCCTCCTACTGAGCGGTGTACAGTTCGTCCTCCTGCTGAGCGGTGTACAGGTCGTCCTCCTACTGAGCGGTGTACAGTTCGTCCTCCTGCTGAGCGGTGTACAGGTCGTCCTCCTACTGAGCGGTATACAGGTCGTCCTCCTACTGAGCGGTATACAGGTCGTCCTCCTACTGAGCGGTGTACAGGTCGTCTTCCTACTGAGCGGTGTACAGGTAGTCCTCCTACTGAGCGGTATACAGGTCGTCGTCCTACTAAGCGGTATACAGGTCGTCCTCCAGTTGAGCGGTACACTGATTCTTGGAGGCCTCGGGGCTTCGTGTTCCTGGCCCAGTGCTTGTCTTTTCTGACTTCACTGATGGAGGGCAGTCTAACACGCGAGGGAGGTTTTATTGACGTAAGACTTAATGTAGCCGTTGGTTAGTCTTGTTTTATGATGCAGGGGACGAGACGTGTTAGTGGATGTCTCAGGAGGTAGATAACCGAGCGGTAATTAGTTCCTTCACCACCTTGCCGTATACAGGTACATAGGTAGTCAGTCATGCACCGTTATAAGGTCATATACAGGTAGACATGTACCGTCAGGAGGTCATATAAACAAGTAATCATGCACCGTTATGAGGCCACATAGAGAAATTGTCACGCACCGTCATGAGGCCACAAACAAGTAGTCATGAATCGTCATGAGGCAACATAAACAAGGGGTCATGCACCATCAAGAGGCTACATAAACAAGGAGTCATGCTCCGTCATAAGGCCACGTAAGCAAATAATCATGTACCATCATGAAGCCACATAAACAGTCATGCACCGTCATGAGGCCACATAAAGTCATGCATCGTCATGAGGCCACATAAACAGTCCTGCACCGGCATGAGGTCATGAGCCCACATAAACAGTCATGCACCGTCATGAAACACATTAACAGATCATGCACCGTCATGAGGCCACATTAACAGTCATGCACCGTCATGAGGCCACATTAACAGTCATGCACCGTCATGGGCCGGCACAGCAGCCCTGCATCGTCAGGCGAGGCCACATAAAAACAGTCATGCACCGTCATGTCATGCACCGTCAGGCACATAAACAGTCATGCACCGTCATGACATAACAGTCATGCACCGTCATGAGGCCACATAAACAGTCATATGCACATAATCGTCATGAGGCCACATAAACAGTCATGCACCGTCATGAGGGCCACATAAATATCATGCACCGTTATGAGGCACATAAATAGTCGCATGCACCGTCAGCGAGGCCACATAAACAGTCATGCACCGTCATGAGGCCACATAAACAGTCATGCACCGTCATGAAGCCACATAGACAGTCATGCACCGTCATGGGGCCCTGCCAGTCATGCACCGTCATGAGGCACATGGAGCAAACAATGCACCGCAAGTGGCCACATAAACAGTTATTACCGTCATGAGCCGCCATAAAAAGTTATGCACCGTCATGAGCCACATAATCAGTCATGCACCGTCATGAGGCAGAAGCAGTCATGCACCGTCATGAGGCCACATAAGCAGTCATGCACCGTCATGAGCTCACATAATCAGTCATGCACCGTCATGGGGCCACATAATCAGTCATGCACCGTCATGAGGCCACATAATCAGTCATGCACCGTCATGAGGCCACATAATCAGTCATGCACCGTCATTGACCTTGGTGCAGGTAATCCTTATAAGACACCACACCGTACCTGAGGTTCCCAGCCGACCAGACCCCGGGCGTGTAAGGTCACCTCACCTCACCTGCAGTGGCTGCCGGATAAAGGTCACGGGGTCAGGGAGCTTTGGTGATGTAGGTTAATGATTATAATATTTATAAAATATAGCAGAATATAGCCATCCACGGGTGAGTTGTTTGTGTATGTTTATATAGTGTATACATATGCATCTTATACATGTTGTATGTATATGATTTTGTCTTTTATAATACTATTTAAAGGGGTTAAATTCTCTATTTCTTAAGGTGTATGGTTCAGTTGTTTTAAGTGTCTGTAATTGAACTAACTGCGCCATGTTCTGAAGTAGTGGTCTTGAGGGAATGTTTCTCGAATACTAAATGAATTCTTTTTGGGATTTTGCTTCGAGTTATAGTGGATTATTCAACGGAACTAAAGGGATTATTATCTAACTTTAAAGGGATTTTGTTCTTGTTATAATGGTTCGTGTCACGCCTCTTAATACAATTATACCAAGTCTCTAATGCAATTATACCACGCCTCTAAATGAGTTATACCATACCTCTCTAAATAGTTTATGCCACGCCTCTAAATGAGTTATACCATACCTCTCTAAATAGTATATGCCACGCCTCTAAATGAGTTATACCATACCTCTCTAAATAGTATATGCCACGCCTCTAAATGAGTTATACCATACCTCTCTAAATAGTATATGCCACGCCTCTAAATGAGTTATACCATACCTCTCTAAATAGTATATGCCACGCCTCTAAATGAGTTATACCATACCTCTCTAAATAGTATATGCCACGCCTCTAAATGAGTTATACCATACCTCTCTAAATAGTTTATACCACGCCTCTAAATGAGTTATACCATACCTCTCTAAATAGTTTATACCACGCCTCTAAAGGGATTAACTACAGCTCTTTAGGGATTCTGGTCCAACTCCAATGACATTATACCAAAGTGTTAAAGGAATTATGTCATGACCCTATTGGGAATTTATTGGTTTGACCGAGAAATATTTTAGGTCAGCTTTTCTTTATGTGGTTCTGGCCTTCATAATGCTGCCAACTTGTTAGTACTGTTTATAACACTTTTTTGGTTCTTCGTTGTCAAGAAATAAAAACCTCGACGTGGAGACAGTAAGAGACAACGTCAGATTTTTTCCGAGATAACTAGATCGGGAGGTTAGGTTAGGTGAGATTAGGTTAGGTTAGGTTAGGTTAGGTTAGGGTTCCTCTATTGTCAGCACCAAGGTCGTGTCAGTAGTGGTTGTATTGTGACAGTCTATGAGGATCACCTTAAGATTAGCCTTGTCAGCTTAACCACCTTAACGTCATCCTAACCTAACCACCCTAACGTCAACCTAACCTAACCGTATTCTCTCCACTGGCCACTTGCCCGTCCCTCTTATGGTAATGTTACTGCTCGCCTCAACACATTTCCCCCGTTCCGCAGTACATGTTTCCACCGTTCCAGTCTCACTCATACTACCTTTGGTGCAGTTCTCTGGCTTAATGTGTCCTGTTTCAAGATTATTGTTAATTACATGCAGACAGACGGTCTCTCTCTCTCTCTCTCTCTCTCTCTCTCTCTCTCTCTCTCTCTCACTAGGTGTTCTCTTTGTTTTGAATTTTTTTCTGGTGAAGTTCTTGATGTTTTATTCTGTCATGAACCTACCTGTCATAAACCTATCATAAACCTACCTCTCATAAACCAACCTGTCATAAACCAACCTGTCATGAACCTACCTGTCATAAACCTATCATAAACCTACCTCTCATAAACCAAACTGTCATAAACCAACCTGTCATGAACCTACCTCTCATGAACCTACCTGTTATAAACCTACCTGTCA
>NW_024732867.1:4662963-4762963 GCF_018991925.1 Homarus americanus | reverse complement strand
ATTAGGACCGAGACCCATTAGGACTGGGACCCACAGGACCGGGACCCATTAGGGCTGTGGAACCTATTATGGCTGACCCCCCATTAGGACCGGACTGACCCATTACTGGGACCTATTAGGGGACCCATTAGGGCTGGAACCCATTAGGGCCGAGACCCATTAGGGAGGGACCCATTAGGACCGGGACCCATTAGGACCGAGACCCATTAGGACAGTGACTACAGCAGGCAAACTTCCCTGCCTGGTACAAGTTTTAACATCGGCTCCGTCAACTTGTACTTTCTGGTATGAAAATATAATGAAAGTAAGTGTGTGTGTGTGTGTGTGTGTGTGTGTGTGTGTGTCCAGAGAGGAATAATAAGAAAAAAGCGATAGACAAACTCGGAAATAGACACGAAGAAGATATTTAGAGAGAGAGAGAGAGGGACAGCTTCTTGAGGAGGAGAGGACGGGGAGAGGTAGGAGGTAAGGAGAAGAGGGGGTGCAACTTCACACGGCCTTTTGTGGGTGAGGATCAAGGGAGTGAGTGATGTTGGAGGTGGTAGTGGTGGTGTTAATGGTGGTGTAAATAGTGGTAGTGTTAGTGGTGATGGTAGTAGTGGTGGTGGTGTTAGTGGTGGTGGTAGGGGTGGTAGTGATGATGGCAATGGTGTTAGTGGTATTCGTGATGATGGTAGCGGTGTTAGTGGTGGTGGTAGTAGTGGTAGTGTTAGTGGTGATGGTAGTAGTGGTGGTGGTGTTAGTGATGGTGGTAGTTGTGGTGGTAGGGGGTGGTGATCTTAGATATCAGGATAGTCTGTGTCAGGGCAAATAGTTGGAGACGTGATGGTGATGTTAATAAGCTGTGGGTTGACGACTGTGATCAAGTGGAACAGATGAGACGGAAGAGATGGAGAACCGCGAGAAGTAAAAAAAATGGCACAGTCAGTCAATAAACACGAGACCTTTCATGACTCTCCTCCTTCAGTTGTCGACGGGGGAGGATGGAGGCTCCTCCTGGTGGGCTAACTGCCTCCTGACACTGAGAAGACCTGGGAATTTTGTTTTGTTTGTGAGTTCTTCTGACGAGCGTGTGTGAGTTATATGTTGCGGGTATGTTGTGAGGCGGCCACATGGAGAGAGTCGATAAATCTGGCGGCTACATTATGCTCCTCAGATATCGGAAGTCATTAATGTGTGGTTTATCATCCGCTGTTGAACTCCCGACTGCAGACCTGACTGTTACGTCATCCAGGGATTCCCCCGACCACCACAACCGGAAAGGTTTATGGCCTGATAGAGACTTTGAATTAGGCTTATTATTATGGCTGTGACCCAAAGACGGTTTAATACAGCCTTGTTGACACGCCAACAACCAATTACAGAGGCCTTGTAGCCCCTGCCAGGACCCGGATTGTCAGCACCAGCGCGCCTTTAGGCCAGCACCAGCACTGTATACACACACACACTCAGAAGGGAGTCGTGATTCCTCTGAGATCTCCGAAAGTAATTACCATTCCTCCTTATCTCTTGCTCTCAAGCTTCCTCTTGCAGCACCGCCCACACCTTAACTTAATACCTACTTAATAATCAATTACAATAAAGTATCCGAACGACCCTTAATATGTTGGGTTAATACAAGGATTCAACGCGTGAGACAGAGAGGCCGTCACCACCGTACTCAGTAAAGAGTGCCCAACTCCCTCACCTTGTTGGTTGTGCACAGGGGGCGTGATGAGGGGATGGGCGGGTCAGGTGTAGGTGAAGGTGACTGATATAGTCAACGCCCATAAACCTGGCGAGGAACTGGTGTTTTGAGGACTAAATATATGGTATTTGTGTGTGTGTGTGTGTGTGTGTGTGTGTGTGTGTGTGTTGGGGGTTTACAGTGCGCCTGGTGTGTGTCAGCCGGGCGTGAAGGCGTCTCATGACCACCTCGTCAGGCACACACGCCTGTTCCTCCTTCTCCTGGAATAATCGATACATTCGCCATAATTCTTATTTACTTGACCTTCCTACAACAACACACGAAGGATAAAACCGTCTGAGCAGGACTCTCATTCGCAAAGGTTCGTGCGATCACCTGGAAAGAGGCTGAGACACCGTGTTTAGATATAGTGGAGTCTCGGTAGCCTTCGATGCCATTTTGGTTGTTATGTTACTGTCGTTCTGTTAAGAAATACAATTTAAGACACCTCTTTATACCTCCTGTTATACTGAATTAACTCACGAATCTTTTTGAATAAAGAAACAAGACTTTGCCAGCAGATCTACACTGCTAATATACAACTATTTGATCTGAAACATTTCGATAATAGACGAAAATAAGAAATTGTTAATAAAAATAATTACACGAAATATATAATAATACTGGTCATCGTGAACACTGTCCTCTGTCTTAACCAACCGAGATGACTAAAGCAACTAAAGGTATGAAATATTTATTATTAGTGAATTGAATATTTGTAAAGGCCATGCATGCCAGTTGCTGAGTCAGGTGTGCCATGACCATTAGTTCATGCTCATTAGTCAGGTGTGTGATGTCCTTCATGTCTAGTATTTAGACATGTATTGACGTTAATGTAGGGTAGTCAGGTGTGTGGTGACTATCATCTCAATAGTCTCAGGTAACGCAGGATACACCTGTGAGGACGTAATCACTCAGCTGCCGCCAGATACAGAGCACATGTGACCTGGTCCTCCCTGTCGTGATGGTCCGAGATCACTTTAAACTGTTTCGGACACCCAACAGTGGGGATACTTCTGTTTGTTTCAGGTCAACGGGATCATTAAGGTAATAGGGCCAGTTTGACATAGATCGAGTCTTAGTATTTTAGGTTCTCATAAGTGATTATTTTTCCCCTTATTTGTTATTTGAGGTTTTATGTTTTAGTTAGTTATATAGAATGGTTGACTCACTGTATATGTATGTATGTATGTATGTATGTATGTATGTACATTCTAAAATAGTATTGTTTAATATCTTGATATCTTTTATCTCTCTCTCTCTCTCTCTCTCTCTCTCTCTCTCTCTCTCTCTCTCTCTCTCTCATGGCACTAGGCATGGGTGTGGAGCTGTGACCACTGTGACCATTCTCGTCTCTGCCTCTAGAAGCTGTAGACTCCATGAAGCGAATTTGTATATCCGTTGAGAAAATCCTTGGAGGAAGAGTCTCACAAAGGCTCCTTCATCCTCCGTCCTCCTCAAAAGGAAAGATGTGTTTCGTGTGAGGATTCAGGATAACGCCTCTGTGTGTGTGTGTGTGTGTGTGTGTGTGTGTGTGTGTGTGTGTGTGTGTGTGTGAGTATATTATTAATAACGTTTTTTGTATGTACAGTATGTATGTATGTATGTATGTATGTATGTATGTATGTATTTATATATATACCTATACATCTCCCTACACCCACCTACAGGTACACTACATCTCCCTACACCCACCTATAGGTACACTACATCTCCCTACACCCACCTATAGGTACACTACATCTCCCTACACCCACCTACAGGTACACTACATCTCCCTACACCCACCTACAGGTACACTACATCTCCCTACACCCACCTACAGGTACACTACATCCCCTACACCCACCTACAGGTACCCACCTATACTACATCTCCCCTACCCCACCTACAGGTACTACAGCTTCCTACACCCACCTGAGTACACTACATCTCCCTACACCCAATAGAGGTACACTACATCTCCCTACACCCACCTACAGGTACACTACATCTCCCTACACCCACCTACAGGTACACTACATCTCCCTACCTATAGGTACACTACATCTCCCTACACCCACCAGGTACACTACATCTCCCTACACCCACCTACAGGTACACTACATCTCCCTACACCCACCTACAGGTACACTACATCTCCCTACACCCACCTATAGGTACACTACATCTCCCTACACCCACCTACAGGTACACTACATCTCCCTACACCCATCTACAGGTACACTACATCTCCCTACACCCACCTATAGGTACACTACATCTCTCTACACCCACTTACAGGTACAGTACACCTCTCTACACCTACTTACAGGTACACTACAGCTCATTTGTTTTTCCTTGTATCCGAGAGTTTTATGGTCGAGTACCTATTTTGATACAATTTTTAATGCGAGGCAGCGGCAGTGTTCACCAGCGATAAACAATTACATGTATGATCCCTGCAAAGTATAGTTGCCAAGTATCGCTGGTGTATATATTAACGTGTGTTTAGAGATGCAGCAAGTATTTCCCCTTGCTTATTTCACTTTACCATTAATCACCCTAACGCTAACCTAACCTAATTTAACCTAACCAAATGCTGGGTTGATCGCATGTCCGGCAGCGATTATGATGCGTTGTACAGTATATTATGACGAAATTCTCTAAGGGAAAACCCCGTCCATCAGTGAGTCAAGAAGGGCCGGTGATGGGTTGACTGAGTGTATGTCAGAGGGAACATCATAGGTGTGGGAGAGGTTTTTTTTTTAGATTATATTTTTGTTTTGTGAATTTAAGAGTTGTAATATTGGAATCTTAAAAGTCAGTCTCGTGTAAAGTAAACCATATACCGTGATAATAATACAACATACAATTTTATAAGACTATACAAAATACTGATACGAAGTTATAAATGTTATACTCGTGTATATATATACAGTATTATGTGCTAGTTTCCATAATACACCAATATATAGTGACGTACACAGCCACACACTAATAAGTCAAGTATTCTCCACTTGCTCGTACTAATTGAACGTTTCTAGTCCAGGTAAAGTCTCAGTGTACTTTTGATGTAATCTGGGAAGTTATGTTTGTGTTTTAACTCCTTTCAGTCTGTTAGTCGTTTCATCCCAAATTACGAGGACAATTTTAACATAATAACCTTTAACAATCGTCATGAGTCAGGTTGGTACACTCACCTGGCCGTGGTGTACAAGTTTGGCCAACCAACACAAGACTCTCTCTCTGTTGGCTTTATGAAGTAATAATAAGTAACTTTACCACACTTCTAATTACATTTACACAACAGAAAGTTTACCTCTGGCTTATATATAAATATTAGGTTCGTGTTTTGTAGCAGTTGTGACTTGTGTTGTATGTATTATGTCGAGTTAGTGGTGGTAGTTATTGGTTGTTAATGACACGTGTTATATACATTGAGGAATATAAAAGGTCTGTTTACATCACTCCTTCCTCCTACCCCTCCTGCTCACCCCTCCTGCTCACCCCTCCTGCTCACCCCTCCCGCTCATCTCCCCAACATTGCACCCCATCTCCTTTCCTTCCACCCCCTCCCCCGCTCTCCTTCCCCATACGCCACCCCATTCCCTAATGAGCGTTCCTCTCTGACGTCAAAGTCTGTTTACAACTGGTTTCTGAAGGCAAGGTTCCCCTGTATTGTATTGATAGTACTAGTACACGGAGATGATGCCATTTGAAGTTAATAGCAACTACTTCACTGCGTCATCAAGAACTGTAACGGGTGTTGGCATAAAGGTTAAGAACGTTGTGTCAGGATCTCAGAACTGAAAAGACAATTACCTACAGAGACGTCGACTGGCAGCGGTGATAGATGAGAAAGATTTGAAGGTAGAGACGCCATGTTTGTCCACAACAAAGTTACTAACGTTAGCGATTTCAGTCACTTATCAGTTTAGGTTTTACAGTAATGGTTTAATTTCAGTTTCTTCTTCAAAATAAATTAAGAAAATTCAGTTCTTTTGTCATGAATCTGGGCTGGTAAAGCTTTTTCGCATCAGTTGGCGGGAAGTTGAAGATTAACCGAGAAGAAACTCTTTGAAAAACAAGACACTATGGTCCTATAATCTTTCCCATGTGGTGTGTTGTACTGTTGGCCACCCGAGCGGTACTGTTGGCCACCTGAGCGGTACTGTTGGCCACCTGAGCGGTACTGCTAGTCACCTGAGCAGTACTGTTGGCCACCTGAGCGGTACTGCTAGTCACCTGAGCAGTACTGGCAGTGCTGGCCACCTGAGCGGTACTGTTGGCCACCTGAGCGGTACTGCTAGTCACCTGAGCAGTACTGTTGGCCACCTGAGCGGTACTGTTGGCCACCTGAGCGGTACTGCTGCCTGCTTACCACGCTCACTGCAAACACCTGTAGTGACGTTATTCATTTGTTAACACGACGGAGCTTATACTGCACCCCTCCCTTATACTGCACCCCTCCCTTATACTGCACCCCTCCCTTATACTGCACCCCTCCCTTATACTGCACCCCTCCCTTATACCCACCCTCCTTATACTGCACCCTCCTTATACTGCACCCTCCTCACTGCATCCCTCCTTATACTGCACCTCCTTATACTCCACCCCCTCCTTACTCCACCCTCCCTTATACTGCACCTCCCTTATAGCACCCTCCCCACTGCACCCCTCCTTATACTGCACCCTCCCTTGTTTCTCGTATTCTCCTTATACTACACCCCTCCCTTACACTGCACCCTCCTTATACTGCACCCCTCCCTTACACTGCACCCCTCCCTATACTGCACCTCCCTTAAACTGTATTCTCCTCATACCCTCCCTTATTCTGCACCCCTTGTACTACACCCTATCTTTAACTGTCCATTTAACTCCACCCCTCCTCATATCCACTCACCCCTCTCTCTCCCCTTTACCTCATCGGCATCACTACTCCCAATCAACTCTACCCTCCACCACCCACCCCTTTCCCCACCCTCTCCTATATCCACATTCCTACTTCCTTTCATTCTCTTTCTACTCCCCTTTCTTCCCCACCTCCTATATCCACCTCCTACCTCACCTCACCTACCCCTTTCCCCCACCCTCCTATATCCACCTCCTACCCCTCCACCTCACCGACCCCTTTCCCTCACTGCTCCTCTCCCCTGCCCTCCACCTAACCCCTCCCTTTACCACCTCACTCCCTTCCATATCAATAATGGACGGTGATGTGAGCTGAAACTCATTAACAATATACCTTTTAATTGCGAGATAATAACAGTATCAGTCGACAGTAATTTAAATCCTGCCCTATTTTTTTTTTATTTACCGTGAACCGAATTTTAAGCCTCGAGGTCAAACACATTATCAGGTTACATGTACACAGCGCCCTTAATACTGTGTAATATAACCTTTGACCTTTGCTCTATGATCCTCAGTTTTGGAATAAATATCTAGCGAGTCTCCTAGAAATGTTAGTTTTGTTCAATGGGATAACTTGCCACTGAGACTTAATATTTAGGGTCTCGGTAAATGTGAAATCAGAGGACTTATTGTCTCGTCAACTCAAGAGAAATATTTGAACTAAAATCCTCAAAGTATTTTAATAAAGAATAAGATTTTGTGATTCTCTTTTGGTCTGCAGAATGGTGGTGATGGTGGTGTGGAGGTGGTAATGTGTTGGTGGTAGTGATGGTGGTGTCGGTAGTGATGGTTGTGTGGTGATGGTGGTATAGTGGTGGTAGTATGGTGAAGGTGTGATGGTAGTGATGGCAATGGAGATGATGGTAGTGGAGGTGGTTAGTTGTTGATGGTTGTGATGATGGTAATGATGATGATGGTGGTTGTGAGGATGGCAGTTGTGGTGGTAGTGGCGTTGGGGTGGTAGTAGTATTGGGGGGGGTGGTGGTGGCCAGGAACGGGTTGAGGGAGAGGGGTAGGCAGAGGGGGAGGCAGGGAGCTGATTGTTACAGTAAAGAGTAATGGTGACAAGGAGACCACAAGTGCAAATGATGATGGTCATGTGTTATGATAGTTCACCATCTGTTACGGTGGTCACGCCGGATGGTCCACAGGTGGCAAGGTACACCAGCAGATGGTTCACAGGTGGCAAGGCACACCAGCAGATAGTTCACTGGTGGCAAAATACTCAGCCAGATGGTTCACTGGTGGTAAGATACTCAGCCAGATGGTTCACATGTGGCAAGATACTCAGCCAGATGGTTCATAGGTGGCAAGAATCTATTACTAAAATGTGAGTCCAGCCGACGTCCTGAGTGTGTCTGTGTAGGAATCCCCAAATATCACTCGTGTTATGTGATCTGTGAGCCTCAAGGTCATCTGATTTAGGGAGAGACGTGTATAGGTCACTCCAACACGCCTGATATTTTTTTGGTACAATTAAGGACATTCCCGACTAGTACACTCAGCTTTGTCAATCCACCCTCTCCGTGAGGTGTGAACCCCGAGAGTATCGGAGCGTGAATCCGAAGCCTCTAAGTTCCTGAGTGAGACTTGAGGTGCACACAGTAGCCTGGGACCACAATGATACAAGTTGACTCCTCACATGGTCCGGCAACGTTTACTGTACATAGATTAATTGATGTAGTATGGCCGCTTTACATTCACCTGACGTGGAGGGAATAATACCTGTCCTGCAGTGGACAATGTAAGGCTGAAACAGTTGGTTACACAGAACAGATCTACCACTTTATATTTACCCCCAAGCAAAGTATAAGAGACGTTTGTATAGTGCTGGGCTTTATGGTGTGTGGTGGTGGTGGCGGCGTGGTGCCTCGGATTGTGAGACAAAGTCAATAGTCTGGCCAGTCGTATATCTGTTAAAACACCGAATGTTTATCAAGTATTACTTCTGTGACGGGAGAAGCATCATCTCTGATCATTACATCCACATTTACACTATGGTACAGTATGTTGTTGTAGCATATAATAAACGCATCTGTTATGGCCCAAAGTTGACATGAAGAGCATGACATATGTCCACACACTATAGCAGACAGGATGCAATAATATTTTATTTGTGTATCTCAATGACACTTCAACCAAACGTAAAGTATCAGAATTCAGAGATAAAGTATTTCTTACTTCACACAACAGTGTGGTAGTCCAGCGTGCACAGAGCCCTGCCTCTCTCCTTCGTCTCCTCACGTCTCATCACCTCGCCTTAACCCAACCTAACGGTTCCCTGTACCCCTGATATTACCCCCCGCAGTAACTGCCTCAACAACTGAAATAGAGGTAGAGACTACCACCAACAAAAGGTGTCTTGAGGTGTCATACTAAGTTCTTAAACCATTTTTCAGCTCTGAAACTTTTTTACTGCCTTTTTTTTATGACTCCGGTCCATTTTTATTATTATCTCAAACAGATGTCATCTTTCTACTGGCGTTTTGTTCGTTTGGTCAGGTCATTCTCTTCGTTAGGTAATATTTTGTATGTGTTATTTGGTCATTTCTTGGAGTGTTCGCTGTGATATGTTTTATGATTGTGATAATTCGTTTTACTTCATTATCTCTTTCGTTAATTTATTTTATGTGTACTGTTACCTCACCTTCCTGTACAGCCAATTATAAGGTCATCATTTATCGTAATACATACGAATGAATAGCGTAAGTATAATAAGGCTATGTAATAATGGTAAACAACTTCTTAAATTAAATTTATCAATTTTATTATACGTTAATTAATGATCATTGTCAGAACAAAAACCAAATGTTATTTATATTTGGAAAATGTAATTTGCCAATTTAAAGCTTAACTAGCAATTGTCCTTATTCAGCACACACACACACACACACACACATATATATATATATATATATATATATATATATATATATATATATATATATATATATATATATATATATATATATATATATATATATATATATATATATATATATATATATATATATATATATATATATATATATATATATATATATATATATATATATATATATATATATATATATATATATATATATATATATATATATATATATATATATATATATATAAATCGCATTGGAACAACGTCACTAGCGGAGTTCCCCAAGGCTCAGTACTTGGACCTTTATTTTTTATTGTATACATAAACGACGTAGATATCGGCATAGACAGCAACATAAGTAAATTTGCTGATGACACTAAAATAGGACGTGTAATTCAATCTGACGATGACCCTGCAAAACTACAGGAAGATCCAAACAAATTTTTCGAATGGTCGGAAAAATGGCAGATGAAATTCAACGTGGACAAATGTAAAGTACTCAGTATAGGAGATGTAAACAGGGAAACCAGTTACCAGATGAACAACGATGCCATTGTGGAATCCGACTGCGAGAGAGATTTAGGAGTAATGATAAGTAGGAATCTTAAGCCAAGTAAACAATGTGTTTTTGCTCGTAACAAGGCTAATAAAGTACTTGGGTTCATACAAAGGAGTGTTAGTTACAAGACTAGCGAGGTCATCTTAAAATTATATCTAGCGCTTGTGAGACCTCACCTGGATTACGCAGTTCAGTTCTGGTCACCGTATTACAGAATGGATATAGAATTATTGGAAAGAATCCAGAGGAGAATGACAAGACTAATCCCGGGCATTAGGAACCTTGAATACAGAGACAGGTTAAAGCATCTTAATTTGCACTCCCTCGAGAGACGTAGAGTGAGGGGCGACATGATAAAAGCGTATAAATAAATAGAAGTCAGGGTTAAACAAAGGGGACATTACAAAGGTACTCAAACTATCCAACCAGGCGCGAACTCGTAACAATGGTTTTAAATTAGACAAATTTAGATTTCGGCGTGAAATAGGTAAACACTGGTTTGAAACCAGAGTAGTGGATGAATGGAACAAGTTACCAAATATCATCATTAACTCGAATACGCTGGATAGCTTCAAACATAGGTTGGATGCTTATATGAGCAATAGGGGTTGGGTATACGCGGGACTGCCCAGTATGGGTCAATAGGCCCGCTGCAGTTTCCTCCATTCTTATGTTCTTATATACTTCGATCACACGCACCTACTGTGATTTACTTGCATATATATATATATATATATATATATATATATATATATATATATATATATATATATATATATTTAATTTTTTTTTTTTTTAACAAGGATTAGCCCACCCAGGCACAGGTCACTGACCCACATCGGAGCCTAGGGGAGGGGGGGATGTTACGTTGGTTAATTCCCCAGTTAACCAGGTTGGTAACACATATAATATAATTGGGCTTTTGGTAACGAAACCCAATTGAAGTTTCTGGTTTTATTATAAAAGTATTATGTTTATAATTCCTGAGTGTATATCAACCGTAAGTTCCACTATTTATGAGTGAATGAGAGAGAGGACGGCGTTTATGTTAAATAAACGTGGATCAACGTCCGTATGATAAAAGTTGGTGTGAGTGACTGACGAAGGGATCACACTACTGCGAGCTTACATAGATGCTGACATATGGGCTTCTCCCTCTTGGGAAAGTTACCCTTCACGTGATCAGTTCATGTCTTACTCATAGTTAGTGGAAAGTTACAGGTGGTGAATCTGAATATAAGTCAGATGTAAGTAACCCATTTATATAATACTTTTGTTGATGAGACAGGGGCCATTACATCGCTCGGTCACCTACAGCCAAGCTCTGTGAGGCCTAAATAAGCTCACAGAATACAGTACATCCTAGACAACCCTAACCATGTTATAAACAGATGTGTAGACACTAAGCTGGGGATTCTACTACTGTAGGGGTATTAGCTACTACAGGGGACCTATCCTTTAGTGTCTTACGGGTTAGAATGTTATGAACAACGTTCATCTTGGATGACACTGACTTATAATAACAGAACAGAAACATGATTGCCAAAATTAACATAATTGAGGGAATTGTGAAGCTTGGTATAGCAAATTCCCGTTATAGATAAAATGGCAAATTATTACTCAAATCAGCAAATTGTGTCTCTTTCAAGAATGCTATGACTTTTAATTTCTCTGAAACAATTTGAATATCTTTTATAGTGAAATTCATGACAGGAAATGGAATTAAGGCAGACTTGAGTTTTATATTTAAGGCAAAATGCCGATGAGTAGGTAAGGTCCGTAATGAACCACAAGTGATTTCACAATAATCCGGAGCCTTGTAATGCCCTTTCACAACTAGCTGCTTAACACCATCATGGCATTTTAAAATAACAGTAGTAGTATTTGTTAAGAACAAGTACTGCACATTGTGAAGATGAGCGTGAAACACAGTTTTGAGACTAACTGGCCTATAGCTGCATTGCGCAAGTGCTGTGCGTACATTGGTTTGTATGACTGCCAATTCACATATTCCCTCTGCAGCAGAAATAAACGCGAACATGTAGGCTGGACATACGTGTAGGTGTAGATATGACGACTTACACCGTGAATTAACCAACGTAACAGAGATGTAACACACACACACGTATTGGTGTTCTGAAATTACAATGACAACAAAAATCCTATTAACTGTAGAGTAACCCCAATTACCTTAAGATACCCCTAACCTAACCTAACCTAACATGTCGCCAACCTATTTTAACATAACCAAACCAAATTACCCTCTCTCTCCCTATAGTTATCGTTTGGGATTTTAATTACCAGGTAAAATAAGCTGAGATTGAGGGGGGCTATTCTTCATGTGATCCTCGTCAGCATTATTAATCAACACAGTTTCGTCTCTAGTGTGCCGTCAGCCAAACTTTAACTTGCATGGCCAACTGCTGTCAAATTACCCTGAGGAATTTTTAAAGTTCATGACTCTTGTGTGTTGGAAAGATTTAATAAACGTGAACACCGGGAGTAGAGGAGAGGCAGCTTCTTTTCTTCTTAAAATTTTCCCGGTAAACACTCGAGTGAAGGCTTTTGAAGGTCATCTGGGTGGTAAGGTCAACTGAGGTTAATTAAAATCCAAGGCTGTGAAGGTCATTGATAACAAGATGCTATTGTATTGGTGTAACTGTAGGGGAACCGGGCAGTACATTACCCCCCAAGATGCTATTGTATTGGTGTAACTGTAGGGGAACCGGGCCGTACATTACCCCCCTCCCATACCCCACATCCTCCTCACCTCACCCCACCCTCTCACCTCACCCCACCTCCTCACCTCACCCCACCTCCTCACCTCACCCCACCTCACCTCACCTCACCTCACCTCCCACCTCACCTCACTCCCCACCACCTCACCCCACTTCTCACCTCACCACCCCTGAGTTACATACACTGTATCCCCCTGTCTTCCTTATTTAAATGAATCCTGAATTTGTTCAAGATACTAAAGTTGGATATTAATGTTTGTTACATCAGAGGAAGTTATATGAGGATTTTGTACAGCAATGATCGTGTTTTAGTGTGTATATTATTACCACATACATACATATACACATATTATTTACACACACATACATATTACATATTACATATTACATTATTATTATTATTATTGTTATTGTTATTATTATTATTATTATTATTATTATTATTATTATTATTATTATTGTTATTATTATGTATTTATCATAAGTTATATTTTCATCCGTCTTATCAAAGAGCTAATTAGTGTACCAAAGCCTATACTCTCAACCCAATTATTTTCGAGAGCCTCACTGGTCTCTCATCGCAAAAAGAAGAAAAGATTCTCCAGTTTCGGAACATATCTCTGATCCATCTGTGCTTGTGTGTGTGTGTGTGTGTGTGTGTGTGTGTGTAATAATAATAATAATAATAATAATAATAATAATAATAATAATAATAATAATAATAATTAACGGTTTACTGAAAAAGTTCTGCAGCCTGAAGGCTGAAAATATACATTGGACAAAAATTACTTATTACATACATTGGTGGTGTAACAAAAGCCTTCATTAGAGAAAGGTGAAGGAACATACAGTGAACATACAGATTAATGTTTACACACGTAGGTCATGTGAGCTGAGGTGTTGAACAGCAGACACGTAGTGTAGTAACTCCCTCACAGATGGTGTTATGAGGGACCTCACTTGGTGTAGTAGCAACTCAATCACTACGTGGTGTCGTAGCATCATGGGGACCTCACTCACTCAAGTGAGTGTGTGTGTGTGTGTGTGTGTGTGTGTGCGCGTGTGTGTGTGTGTGCGCGCGCGATTGTGTGTGTATGTGTGCGTGTCACGCGCGCCTTTGGTCAGGCAGGAGTCCACGTGAGCTCTGAGCCTGTCATATCTCAACAATCGTTTGGCTCACAAGATTTTTGAGGAAATAATTACGCCGGTATTCTGTAAGACTGGCCTCCCTCTCTCTCTCCTCCTTTCCACCCTATTCACCCTCTACCCTCTCCTTGTCTCCTCCTTCACGCAGCTCTCCACCCTATGGACTATCCCTCATCTCCTTGCCTCTCCTTTTTTCCTTCGCCCTATCCACTTCTTCTCTCACCTCCTTGCTTCCTACGTCAACCTTCCTCCCTCATCCATCTTTTCTTGCTATCCTTCAACGTCTTTTCCTTCTCCTTCTGTTCTTCCTCTTCCCCCTCCCTTTTTTTCCTCCTGTTCCTTCCTCCTCCTCCCTCTTCCCACTATCCTCCTCTTCCTCCCTTTCTCTTTCCTCCTCCCCCTCCCTCTTTCCTCTTCCCCTTCCTCCTCCTCCAATTACCAGTCAGGTGCACTCTGGTATTTTCAACAAGATGCTAGAAGTTTGTCCATCGTTTACATGAATAATTAGAGTGACTTGTTTTGGGGGAAATTAAGTGTGGGGGGAGGGTGAGAGAGGGGGGAGGGGGAGGGAGGGGGGATGATGGTCTACGTCATTGTAACTTAAATGATGGGTTTGATCTGCAGTAACCGGGGGGGGGTGGGAGGGCTAATCACTGTGTTTCCAAGTGATGCGTCTGACTGGCAGTGGCCAAAGGAGGAGGAGGAGGAGGAGGGGGAGAGGGGGAAGGCTGATGATGAGTCCTTTTCATTGTGTCTAAGTTATGCGTTTGAGTGGCATTGGCTCGATGGTGGTGGTGGTGGTGACATGACTGCTGGGCAACATGATGTGGGATAAAGAGAGAGAGAAATGGTGACTTTAGACAGGTAAGGATAGTGATACGTAGGATGATGTATAGGAATAAAAAGATAATGCAAGAGATATGGAGAAATAAAGAAAAAAATCGAGTCCTTGCATAGAAAACAGGGATAGGTTGCAGACGAGTGACGCGTGAGAGGGATGACTTAGCGGGGTAATTTTTCACGTATCTCTACCACTCAGCTTAGACGAAGGAGGAAGAATAAAGGCAAATAGATGTAAATGGTTAATAATGGCGATAAAAATGTGCAGAAGGAAGAGGCGGTGTGTCCCATAGCCTCATTAGCAAAGACACGAGACGAAGATGAATGGGTAGTCAAGTTTTCAGTCTATACGTACGGAAGTGCCTCGGAGCAGCTGATTGAGGTGAGGATAGATGTGCAAATATTTAGGTTCACAGTGGCGAGCGGCGGACGTCCTGTTGGGTGAAAGATGTGACGATACGATAGTGTGTTGAGGCGTGGCCTTGCTCCAGGACGTGGCCACCACACGGCCCTGATATAGATGACTGGTGAGATGCACGGACAGGACTCCCCCCATCCTCCCTCCTGCTGTGTTGGTGATGGGCACGACTCCCCCATCCTCCCTCCTGCTGTGTTGGTGATGGACACGACTCGCCCATCCTCCCTCCTGCTGTGTTGGTGATGGGCACGCCCATACTGCTGCCCCATCCTCCCTCCTGCAGCAGCAGATGGGCACGACTCGCCCATCCTCCTCCTGCTGTGTTGGTGATGGGCACACCTCCATTCTCCCTCCCCAGTTGGTGATGGGCACGACCTCCCCATCCTCCCTCCTGCTGTGTTGGTGATGGGCACGACTCCCCCATCCTCCCTCCTGCTGTGTTGGTGATGGGCACGACTCCCCCATCCTCCCTCCTGCTGTGTTGGTGATGGGCACGACTCGCCCATCCTCCCTCCTGCTGTGTTGGTGAAGGGGGTCGACCATCCCATCCAACCCCCACCTCCCACAACTAAATCTCCTTTTCTCCTACCCCTCACCATTATCACCCCACCCTTTCCAGTCCCTCCCCCCTCCACACACGTATTTCAAAGGTCTTCCTTCATTTAATTACGACTTCCTGCAATAACAAGCATTTTATACATAAATAGCGTTGTTATTCATTCTCTCACATCGCCAGAGGGAAGAGTGAAAACTGTGTCACTGAAAAGACGCCGTGTGTGTTTGTGTGTGTGTGTGTGCGCGCGCACTAACATGCTTAAGCCCTTGAGTACGATGACTTCCTTTTATTAATAGTAGTAGTAGTAGTAGTAGCAACATCAGCAGCAGTAGCAGCAGCAGCAGTAGTAAGGTAGCAGGGAGATAGTCGGTGTCATCGGAGACCCTTGGAGACCGTTCACGTACCTCTGCTGTTGCTAGACGTCGCCATTCTGGATTTAATAATACAAAAAACTCCCATTTTTCCATCTTGAACACAATCTACTCTCCCAAATTGACGAAAAATTCTTCCTTATACATTATTATCTTCGTCGGATGAAGCCTCGTGCCTTACCCACGTAAAGGTGTGTGTGTGTGTGTGTGTGTGTGTGTGTGTGTGTGTGTGTGTGTGTGTGTGTGTGTGTGTGTGTGTGTGTCCGTGTGTGTTCGTCTGTTCTGTGTATCTTTGTTTCTAAAGCTTTCCGTATATATTCTCTCACGTTACCCCGTGTATTTAAGCGTTACCCCGTGTGTTTTTACCTCTCTCATATTTTCATGTGTTTTCATAACTTTTTATTGTTATGTGGCATCCGGGAAGCAACGGGTGGAATGGGCCTTACTGTATATAGTGGTTCCATAATGTCTTGTTCAGTATGGGACGACTCCTTGTACGTACAGTACCACCAGGAATTGTACCATAGGGAACTAAAGCGTAACTCGAGTTGTGATATATAAAGTTGTATTAAATTGGTGAAAGATTTGCAGGCAGCTATGGTGAGACTGACACCACTGTGGGCAAAAGTCCATCAAATTCGGTAACTCTGCCAACAAAAGCCGATGATATCAATAAAAAATATGAGTCCACGAATTAATTCCAGATGGATTAGCATATTGAGTTAGGGTGATCCTCCCCTCCCTTTCCTCTCTCCTTCTCTGTAACCCACCCCTCTTCCTTCTCCTGTGTAGCCCATTCCTATCCCTTCCTCTCTTCCCTATAGCTCACCCCTCCCCATCACCCCTACAGCCCACCCATCAATCCCCTCCCCTACAGCCCGCCCTCTCCCCCCTCACCCATACAGCCCACCCCTCCTCACCCATACAGCCCACCCCACCCCACCCCCTCACCCACCCCTCACCCTTACCCCCTCTGTCACCCCTACAGCCCACCCTCCCACCCCCTCAACCCCACAGCCCTCCTCTCTCCCCACTCCCTACAGCCCACCCCCTCCCCACCCCCACAAGCCACCCCTCCCCTACTTCACCCCTGCACACCCCTCCCTACTCTTCACCCCACAAGCCACCCTCCCCACTCTCACCCTCACATCCCACCCTCACTGTTCCCCTCATCCCTATAGCCCACCCCACCTCCTCACCCCTCCCCTCACCCCACAGCTCACCTCAGCTCACCCTCACCGTTCCAGGGTGAGTTCTATGTCGAGTTAAGAGACTGAAAGGTTCCAGCCTTAGCGAGGCACCATATATAACTGACCACACAGGAAGTAAAATATATGACGACCAAGACAAAGAACCCATATTCAGGGACATATGGAGGAACATCTTCCGAATCACAAATGAGGAGAACAGGGGATTCGATGGTACCCACGAGGAGCTCGTTATTGATGAACTCCGGGGCCAGACACACCGCACTCAGCCTTCCCTTGAAATCATATGGGAGGATCTGCGAGAGGACAGCCCTTTATCCAAACCAATCACCTCGGAAGAACTCAAAACAGTCATCTCCAAAACCAAAAATAAAGGCCCTGGCTACTCAGGCATCACCAAGGAGATCCTCAGCCACATAAACAACCCGGCCATGGAGAGACTTAGAACCACAATGAATGCTTCCCTGGCCTCGGGTTACTTCCCACCTAAATTCAAAAAGGCCATTATTACCCTAACACCAAAACAAAGAAAGAACCCCGCCGTCCCACTAAACTTTAGACCGATCTCTCTCCTCGAAGTACCTGGAAAAATTCTAGAAAAAAATCATCAATAACCGTCTGAGAAATCATCTGGAAACGACCAACAGAATCAATTGCAAACAATTTGGGTTCAGGAAAGGGTAGTCCACCTCAACTGCGATAGCCCTGGCATGTGAGAACATAGCCAGATCCGCAGCGAGTGGTAGTCAATGTAATCTAACTCTCCGGGATGTAACGAAGGCGTTTGACAAAGTCTGGCATGATGTCCTAAAATATAAGCTCCTCCAACTCGGACTTCCCACCAACATCGAAAAGCTGCTTTGCAACTTCCTTGATGGCAAAAATGCCAGACTGAGGGTTGGACAACACACATGAGAGACCTTCCCACTCATTAGCGGAGTCCCTCAGGGAAACGTCCTCTCTCCCACCCTATATAACATCTACACAAGTGACACCCCACCTCCTACTAGAATAGGCAACGAAGATATTATGTATGCAGATGACATCACTCAAATAACAACACACCGAGGAAAATAAAGAGCACTACAGTTCGACAACACTAGACGGGAAATAGAAAGGGTAATTAACTATGAAAAAAGGGAAAATCCAAACCAGTCTCCCGAAATTCACAGTGATACCCTTATGCAAAGGAAAACCCATCCATTAATAACCAACAATGCCCAAATAGAATATTAAAGCAGAGGCACCCTCCTGGGCCTGCATGTATCCCCGACAGGTTACTCCCACCATGTCCACACCAGGAAGGAAAAGGCAAGAAGAGAGCTGAGAAAATTGTACCTCATTAACGTACTTCCTGAGAATATGAAACTCCGCTTGGTGACATCGCTTATCATACCGATATTAACTTACCCAGCAGTACCTCTTCATACTATGAGCACCACTCAATTATTAAAATTACAGATGGTCCAAAATGAAGCCCTAAGATTCGTCACAGGTGAAACATACCCCTTCACCAGAACCACTGCCGAGATACATAGAGACCTGAGAATAAAACCCATCAACCAGCAGCTGCACACCCTGGCCAGCAGAGTCTGGCAAATGATAGAACAATCAGAGCAAAAACTCCTTCAAAGACTCCCACCAGACAAAGACAACAACCATACATGGTTCCCAAAGAGTTACCAAATCTCAAAAGGTCCCCTACCACCCCCGATCTGTACGGCCAGGGAACCTCCCTAGACCAGCATCCGCCAGTAGGGTCGGCGGAATATGAAATAAAGCCCATTAAACACCCATATATGGGATAGGGTAGGATGGTGCCTGTACCGACAGACAATAACTAATCCATGACACAACCCTAACACACTATTAGCTTAGCTAACTTACAGCAAGGCGGTCAGCCCGCCCTCTCCTACCTTCTCCTAAATTTCTTCAATTTCCAAACTATGAACTTCCTTCCCCCACCTCTGATCTTCTTTCACCCTCTCTATCGCTACAAAAAAAGTGCCCCTCACCCCTCACCGTCCCCATCACCCCTCACCGTCCCCATCACCCCTCACCGTCCCCATCACCCCTCACCGTTCCCCTCACCCCTCCCCTCCCTCACCAGCCAGCCTGACTCGAGTGATGGCCACCAACATGGGGGAATGACAGCAGTAATGTTGTTTGTCGTGGAATATAACACAGAACTGTTCTAATTGTGCGTCATAACCTCTGTTGAATATTTTTGTTCGTTGTTCCTCCAAATTTCAGGTTAAATGTTTGGTTTTTTTTTGTTTTTTTATATACACAGTTTAAGAGAAGGGATCACATGAATTTTGAACACCCCGGCTTATTTTTATCTGCGTGACCACCAGTACACTAATCTGATTTATCCTAACCTAACCTAACCACCTATACATCAATCTGACTTGATCCTAAACTAACCTAACCTAGCTTCATCTGTCCCTAACCTAACCTAACCACCTATCCGCTAATTTGACTCAGCCCTAAACGAACCTAATCAAATCTAGCTTCACCTAAACTAGCCTCATCTGTCTGTCTTAACCTAACCTAACTTAACCCCCCAGGTAGGGTTAGGGTGTTTGTCTAATTATCAGATGAACGTAGAGTATTATGTTAACAATGATGATGACGAAGTAGAACATTATCTCAGAACAACCTTACCTTACCTGAACAACCTTACCTTACCTGAACAACCTTACCTTACCTGAACAACCTTACCTTACCTGAACAACCTTACCTGAACAACCTTACCTTACCTGAACAACCTTACCTGAACCACCTTACCTTACCTGAACAACCTTACCTGAACAACCTTACCTGAACAACCTTACCTGAACAACCTTACCTGAACAACCTTACCTGAACCACCTTACCTTACCTGAACAACTTACCTGAACAACCTTACCTTACCTGAACAACCTTACCTTACCTGAACAACCTTACCTGAACAACCTTACCTGAACAACCTTACCTTACCTGAACAACCTTACCTTACCTGAACAACCTTACCTGAACAACCTTACCTTACCTGAACAACCTTACCTGAACCACCTTACCTGAACAACCTTACCTTACCTGAACAACCTTACCTTACCTGAACAACCTTACCTGAACCACCTTACCTGAACAACCTTACCTTACCTGAACAACCTTACCTTACCTGAACAACCTTACCTTACCTGAACAACCTTACCTTACCTGAACAACCTTACCTGAACAACCTTACCTTACCTGAACCACCTTACATACCTGAACAACCTTACCTTACCTGAACAACCTTACCTTACCTGAACAACAACCTTACCCCTGAACAACCTTACCTTACCTGAACCACCTTACCTTACCTGAACAACCTTACCTTACCTGAACAACCTTACCTTACCTGAACAACCCTTACCTGAACAACCTTACCTTACCTGAACCACCTTACATCACCTGAACAACCTTACCTGAACAACCTTACCTTACCTGAACAACCTTACCTGAACCACCTTACCTGAACAACCTTACCTGAACAACCTTACCTGAACCACCTTACCTTACCTGAACAACCTTACCTTACCTGAACAACCTTACCTTACCTGAACCACCCCTTACCTGAACAACCTTACCTTACCTGAACAACCTTACCTGAACAACCTTACCTTACCTGAACAACCTTACCTGAACAACCTTGCAAACCACCTTACCCTGAACAACCTTACCTGAACCACCTTACCTGAACAACCTTACCTTACCTGAACAACCTTACCTTACCTGAACAACCTTACCTGAACCACCTTACCTGAACAACCTTACCTGAACCACCTTACCTGAACAACCTTACCTTACCTGAACAACCTTACCTTACCTGAACAACCTTACCTGAACAACCTACCTTACCTGAACCACCTTACCTGAACCACCTTACATACCTGAACAACTACCTTACCTGAACAACCTTACCTGAACAACCTTACCTTACCTGAACAACCTTACCTTACCTGAACAACCTTACCTGAACAACCTTACCTTACCTGAACCACCTTACCTGAACCACCTTACCTTACCTGAACCACCTTACCTTACCTGAACAACCTTACCCCTTACCTGAACAACCTTACCTTACCTGAACAACCTTACCTGAACCACCTTACCTGAACCACCTTACCTTACCTGAACAACCTTACCTGAACCACCTTACCTTACCTGAACAACCTTACCTTACCTGAACCACCTTACCTTTACCTGAACCACCTTACCTGAACAACCTTACCTGAACAACCTTACCTGAACAACCTTACCTTACCTGAACCACCTTACCTGAACCACCTTACCTTACCTGAACAACCTTACCTTACCTGAACAACCTTACCTTACCTGAACCACCTTACCTGAACCACCTTACCTTACCTGAACCACCTTACCTTACCTGAACAACCTTACCTGAACAACCTTACCTTACCTGAACCACCTTACCTTCCTGAACCACCTTACCTTACCTGAACAACCTTACCTGAACCACCTTACCTGAACCACCTTACCTTTTGAACCACCTTACCTGAACAACCTTACCTGAACAACCTTACCCTGAACAACCTTACCTTACCTGAACCACCTTACCTTACCTGAACAACCTTACCTTACCTGAACCACCTTACCTGAACCACCTTACCTGAACAACCTTACCTGAACAACCTTACCTGAACAACCTTACCTGAACAACCTTACCTGAACAACCTTACCTGAACAACCTTACCTGAACTGTATACCTGGAACAACACCTTACCTGAATAGTCTAGGTAGGTCAGCATTACACTCCACTAACCTCACATCCTTATTTATAAAAGTTAGGTTAGGTTAGGTTAGGATTAGGTTAGGTTAGGTTAGGTTGATTAGATAGATGGGATTGGGATTGGAATGGATTGGGATGGAATTAGGTTGATGGGGTTGGGTTAAATTCAGGTTGAAAGATGAGGATAGCTGGATGGCGTCTTCAGAGGCCATATCGTCTTCAGTCCTAGAGCGTCAGAGTGGAGGGAGGCTCAGGGGATGATATGTACCGTCACCAATTTGTTTTGATATTTTTTTTTTATTTCGGATCACCTGAATATTAGACCCCGAGCTTATTTCATCTGAAGATTATCCACCCTAACGTTAACCTAACCTAACCTTAATCATACCTAAGTTAAGCTAACCCATCGCTACCTTAACCTAACCTAACCCATCGCTACCTTAACCTAACCTAACCCATCGCTACCTTAACCTAACCTAACCTAACCCATCGCTACCTTAACCTAACCTAACCTAACCCATCGCTACCTTAACCTAACCTAACCTAACCCATCGCTACCTTAACCTAACCTAACCCTAACCATCGCTACCTTAACTAACCTAACCCATCGCTACCTTAACCTAACCTAACCCATCGCTACCTTAACTAACCTAACCCATCGCTACCTTAACCTAACCTAACCCATCCTACCCAACCTAACCTAACCCATCGCTACCTTAACCTAAAACCCTAACCCATCGCTACCTTAACCTAACCTAACCCATCACTACCTTAACCTAACCTAACCCATCGCTACCTTAACCTAACCAACCATCGCTATCCTAACCCATCGCTAACCTAACCTAACCTTCGGGTGATTATTTTTTTTTCCATTTCAGCAGCGTTATGGTCGAGTCCCCGGAACATTTTTTACTATGTTTGAGCTTCACTTTACATGACCTGTGTAAATAACATGTTAGAATGAAATTTTAAAACATATCATATAGAATACTTCGTCCCTCCCTGTTATACACACACCAGCACCAACCTACGCTACAGGTGTGTGTGTGTGTGTGTGTGTCACCAGGAAGTAGTTAGACGAATACACACACACACACACCCACACACACACACTAAACCGACACTAAGAAACAAGGAGTGACCAGTCAGTGTTGCCAGCAGGGAGTGACGGACACCATTGGCCCATCAGTGGTCACTCGGCGTCATCAATCACAAGTCATCCACATCAATCACAGCCAATAGGAAGGTAAACACAGCCCAGAGATTATCAGGTCAAAATAAATATAAACAGAGGGAGGGAGGGGGAGGGGAGGAGAATACTAGCCACGTGTCTCATCCTCCCTCTCGAACCAAACCCAACCCACCACGCCAGCTCATTGTTCACTCATCCACAGCACATACGATAATTACTAACATCATGTTTGTATGTTCCAGTGTGAGTTTTCGGATCACCTGAAGATAAGACACCTCAGCTTATTTCATTTGACGATTAACCATCTTTGTTACCTGTGAGGGGTTAGGTTAGGTTGGAGATTAGAATTGGAATGAGACAATTTTTCAACAGCTGTGGTGTCTCGAGATATGTCACTGGGAGGCCACAGACTCTTGACGTGTAGCGCCATCTTAGAGCTTACACACACACACACACACACACACACACACACACACACACACACACACACACACACACACACACACACACCTCTAAAATAATCTCATTATTTCTATATCATTGTACATCATGGTGACGGTGTACAGTCGGGGTCAAAAGTCTTGAACACTTGACAGTATTTGGCATGTAAGTGCCCAAAGATCTTAGGTATTAAGGAGAGTTTTATCCCATATTGTGGTTCAGGCACAATATGTGATGACAAGTAGTGTTATTAGTAGATCGCAATCATATATGTATAACTCAGAAGTAGATGCCAGATATTGCCAAGTGTTTAAGACTTTTGACCCCGACTGTATATTGTTCAAGGTATGGTAAGGGGAGAGGCGTGCATATACTATTAATTCTTGTTTCATATCAATTTCCTTTTTATGTAATTGACCAAATATTGTGTAAGTCAGGGCGGCGTTGATTGAAAATATGTGATGCCTGAAATAGCAACTAGAACATCATTTTATACTGTATTTGTAATTCTCAAAGGAAGTTTTAAAAAATAGTTACATTTTACAGTTGGCATTACAAATATTTTTTTCCTTTCTGATATAATTTCTAAAGGTTCAGATTACAGACCTCAGAGCACTAAGTACATTGTACATTACCAAAAACTGTATTTCAAAGGACAGTTGATAATACCTAATGAAAAACTTGATAAAATTGAAGAAAAGAAAAATGTAAATAAAAACAATCGTTATTTTTACCTAATTTTATTTTATACTTAATTTCTGTCTCGTGATATCAGGAACTCTAGTGACATTAAATTATAAAAAAGAAATTGTATATCGTGTAATATTTTCTCCCCTCTACCAAGGCCATTCATTCGTGGGCGGCGCAAGGGTGTGTGGGCGGCGCAGAGGTGGGTTGATGGCCAGAGGGGGTGGGCGGCGCAGAGGTGGGTTGATAGCGCAGGGGTGGGTGGGCAGGCACATGGGTGGGTGGGCGGGAAATAAAACAGTTTGTCCTCCACTCGTGTCATTCGCTTTCTCCGGACTGCCTCTCAGGACTTCAAGTGTTTTTATATATTCCAGTTTTTTTATTATTATTGTGTTTTTTCCCGACTGTGATAATTAATGAGATATGTAGAAGAGTTTTGGAGCCCAATACGTGAGGGCCAAGGTCAAGGGAGGATATTATTGCAGGGGCAGAGGTGGGGGGTGTTTATGAATACAAATTGTGTCTTAAAGATTGTTGTGGAGATCCCGTGAATGTTTGTATTAGAACAGCAATATTGTCCTCACTTACGAGAGACCTCTGCTGACACTACAACCATGCTGACACTGTACAACCTCCTCAACCAACCCAACCCAACCCACCAGGTAGAGTTAGGGTAATTAGTACTCCGGTGAAATATGCTGGGGAACTGGATTATATTTTTTTATGTATTATCTTAAAAAAAATCACGAACCTTAGTATGTAGTCACTCCCAGGATAAGTGGAGTCACAAGTTGAGTCACTCATGTCATCCAAAAAGTTGAGTCACTCATGTCATCCAAAGCTTTAGTGTGTAGCCAAAGAGAAACATGAAGTCAGCCATAAAAGTAAAACAAAATAAAAAGTTTACTGACCTTTCACCGAGACTGATAAAAGTCAGGAACGTAATGCGGGTTTAATGTCTCTCTCTCTCACTCCTAACACCTCACATTAAAAAGATAAACTTCATCTTGGCCTTCACCCTTACCCTCAAGTTTACTGTTTATTATTATTAGTATTATTAGCATTAGTATTTTTATTATTATCATTAATGGCTGTAATATTACTCATGAATTATAATATTTCTTAATATAAATACATAACATATATAGTGACAGTGTTCAACCTACACGAGGCTTCCTGGTGAGTAGTGAGGGGAGGTCCTAATGTAGTGCTCATTATCCCGCCCACTTTAGTCATGCATGATAACTTTGATAATCATGCATACATTACCATGATAATTTGCCATCCCAGAAAAGAAACATAATTAAGAGTCTTGATGGCTCGTAGGGTAATATTTCCTCGTAAGTGAAGATGTAAGAATGTATCTAAATATTCTTGACACGAGGAAATGTTAATGTATCGTACGTGTCACTAAGAATTGTTAGATAGACGTTGATTTTCCCAGTGTGTTGATCTGTCTTTCTGACGATTAGTTGAAGATGTTAATCCTTTGAGGACGATGGTTTAAGATTTAACCCTTAGAGGACGATGGTTTAAGATTTAACACTTTGAGGACGATGGTTTAAGATTTAGCCTTTTGGGGACGATGGTTTAAGATTTAACCCTTTGAAGACGATGGTTTAAGATTTAACCCTTGAGGACGATGGTTTAAAGTATAACCTTTGAAGACGATGGTTTAAGATTTAACCCTTTGAGGACGATGGTTTAAAAGTATAACCCTTTGAAGACGATGGCTTAAGATTTAACCCTTTGAGGACGATGGTTTAAGATTTAACCTTGAGAGCGATGGTTTAAAGTATAACCCTTGAGGACGATGGTTTAAAGTATAACCTTGAAGACGATGGTTTAAGATTTAACCTTTGAGGACGATGGTTTAAGATTTAACCCTTTGAGGACGATGGTTTAATATTTAACCTTTAAGGACGATGGTTTAATATTTAACCCTTTGAGGACATGGTTTAAGTTTAACTCCTCGGGACTTTTCACCATTAGACTCAGTGGACATCCAGGTAACTTTCCAGAAAAAAATCAGCAATAGTTAGGAGTACTCAATTCCTCACCTGATGGGAGTAGGAGTCCTCATTTCTCTCATGGTGTTCTATAGGTTGGAGTCTTGGTTCCTCCGTCGGTGTTGGGTGTACGGCGGGTCATGGGTGTGTGAGATCCGTATCAAGTGACCATTGACCACGGAGCACTGATTGTCACTATCTAACAAGTACTTCCTTTCTTTCGAGTTGAAATTGTTACTTTTGTATGTCAGTTGTGGGTTGATCGTCATTCTTGGCACTGTACTGTTAGTGGGAAGATGTTGATATATCCTGCTGGGGAGGAGATGGGGAGGCGGAGAAAGAAGAAGTGATAAGTGTCAGGTCAACTATAAAAGAACCCTGATAATTCTGAATTTGACCCTTTTAATATTTGTCCAGACTAATTATAATGTGTATACCACCGTGTTCTAATGGAGGAATACCATTACCCTGCTCTGTCCCCCGTCACTAACACCTCCTATATGTGATATTACTCCACTCACATGTCCTTATATTGTATGTTGGTGATAATATCTGAGAAAGTAATTAAATAAATGTAAAAACTAGTATTACTGTAATTATAGCATCATTTATCCGTGTTCTAATGTAGGAATATCATGCACTGTATCATGCACCAGAGGAATGTTTGCATGCGTTAAATGATTCTCCCTCTTGAATGTACCACAGTCTCCTAGCTCCTGAGAAAGTCTTAAATGTATCACAAATATTGTATCATAAGACTTCTGCCGAGCCAGTAAGCCTTGCTATTACATTCTCCTGTCAGTGTCTTCCTCGGTAAATTTTTTTTAACGAACCAGATATAGATGTTTGCTGCTTTTGTTTAATTCCCTGTAAGACTTTTATTGCAAAACACTATCACAAATGTAATCGTTATTTTCTTTTTGCTTCGTGTGGAGAAATTTTTAGTATTAATGACCAGACGAAACGCCATAACAGTCTTTACATAATATGCTAAAAATTTATTGTCATTCTCTGGACACACTAGGCGTAGTTTGTTAAGTTTATGTGTTGAAGTAAACTGTATATCCCAGCTGGTGTCTCTCAGCCTCCAGTCATGATATAAACAGAAAATTGTTCTTAGTGGTCATGTGAAGCTTTGGTTGTTGTTGTTTGTGATGATGTGAAAAGTCTGTCAGAATGTGATGTGTTTAGCTCTCATATCATGGTGGTGGTCAGTCAGCGATCTAGGAATAAATAAAACGTGTAAGATGTTTAAAAGTTATGTGACCAGAGAATTGATAACTTCTTTTAATGGGATATTGTTGAGTATGTTAATAAAAAAAGATATATTGCACAATACCTCAGTGTGGACGTCTAATACCCATTACATAAATTCTTACAAATATACATAGAAGAGACAACGAAGCTGGTAAAGGTTAAAGGAAAGATGGGGAAAAGGAGGTCAGGCAAAACACTGACAGAACCTTGGGGGGATGGGGTGTAGGGGAGTGGGGGGAGTAACCATGGGGAGTGGGGAGTAACCAAGGGGAGTGGGGGAGTAACCATCACGATTCTTGTCTCTCACTCGTTTCCTGGAGACGTTCATCCTTAAGCTAGGAATCACTGAATATCAATCTACTTTTTCTCGATTCCATATCCGTAAAATATTCCGCTATGTTTCGCTGATGATATATAATTGTACATTAATATTGGATAAGAGGAGGTGTCGAAGGTGAGCCAGCTGCTTGGTGTCTGCTGAGCCGTGAGGAGGTGTCGAAGGTGAGCCAGCTGCTTGGTGTCTGCTGAGCCGTGAGGGAGAAGCGGGAAAAATAAGACGTGTTTATCCTTGGTTGTTTATAACAGAGAATCCGGTGTACCGTGGCATCAGTAGTGCAGTAATAGCCTTGATGATTACTGAGCCAGACGTTTGTTGTTCGACTCGTGTGTTTTTTTGACACTCTTACTTTTAGTTTTGTTTTTTACTTTTATCCTCTTCGCCACTGATCATCTAGTTAGCCACTTGGGCGGTCGGTCACGTCTCTGTTAGGCACTGTTGGCAAGTACTAACATGCACTGGCTCCATGTCACCATCGTCAGAATTGTAAGGATGAAGTGGTTCTGTAACAGAGGACGTCACTAGTAAACGTACTGTACCGTCACAGAGATGTTGGCGACGTCCCTGGGTGAAGGGCCAGAGCCGTGATCAACTGTACTAACTTCCATCACTACATACCAAGAGATTTAAAGAGGGAATCCCGTTAAATTTTTCATAGACTGGAGTAAACGTTACGACGGCTGACAGTAACTGTATCCAGTGAGGGTGGTAGTGTCAGCTGGTAGCCTGAGAAACCGTTGCCAGGGAGGGACACGAAGACGGTAGTGTGGGGAGGTGAGGGGCAGACACGTCAAGGAGTAGAAGGAGGCTGTGAGTGTTCTCAGGGAACATGCAGCTGTAGGGAGTATCAATGGCAACACGGAAAGAGGAAATAGGTAAAAGGACCTTGAGGAAGCAAAAAGAAAGAATTTGTTGAGGACTGTAACTATTGGGGGGCGAGGGAGTGTAGAAGGCATGAGGGGCAATGTAGGGAGCCATAGGGTGACAACGAACGGGGACAGTGGCAGCAGCAGCAGATTTGGCTCCTATCCTGGTCTTCTGCTGGGGTTCTGGCACACCACAAAAATCGATAATTCTAAGGAGAACGTAAATTATGTCAACAGTTTGAAGTTGATAACCCTCGCTTGGTCCCAGGCGTCACCGCTGCCGGCCTCCTGTGGGAGACAATCTGTTGAGGGGGACGAGACGCAGCGGTGGGAGGGAGGGAGGGAGGGAGGTGGGGCTGGGATCATCTGGAGGGAAAAGGTAAGGAAAAGGAGACCTAGACAAGAAGAATATCTGGGGAGGAGGAAACGTGGTGCAAGGGCATAGAGGCGGTAAAGTGAGAGTGATGCACACATGGGCGAGGAAAGGACGAGACCAGATGATAGGGGTAAGTAGCGTGGTAGTGAGGGTAGACAGGAAGCGGGAGACATAGGTGACTGCGGAAGGTTCACGCTGCACGCTTCACCCCTCTTGCCCGTGTCACGCTTCAGCTGAGACGACACCCTATGACGCTTACCACGCTGAGATAGTGCTGATAAGTAAGACGTGAAGGTTGAAGGGGCGAGATGACGCTGATTAGACGGCCGTGGATGGTGAGGTCCAGCCTGACAAACTTAGTGAAGTCACCAGGAGGAAATCTGTAATTATTGGGAGGGGCTGAGAGACGAGGGACTGAAATATTAATAATGGTGATGACTCGGGCACCACACGTCTCCACCCACCAGCTGCTGTAAGAGAGGATGGTGATGCTCTAGTGATGATGACCAGGTAACTTGGTGATAGTATTGCATGAAGACAGTGCTTGATGGTGGTTGATACGATGATGGTGACATGAAGAATCTGGTTGGCGATGGTTACATGAGGGTAATGGTTAATTTGGTGGTCGTATTTGATATGGTGACGAAAGGATTTATTTCTGAAAAAAGTTTGTACTGGTGTGATGGTTGGTATGGTGAGAGAGTAGTTTAGTGATAGTGAGCGACATGTTAATGGTGATTATAATGATGGTTTAAGGATTGTTGGGTATAATGATGGTAATATAATTGTATGGTGAATAATAACATCTATATCACCATACTAACCACCTTTACCATACCCCTCACCATCATTACACCAATCATAGTTCATCATACCAACCACTACTACCATACCACACCATTATTTAACCACATCCACCATACCAACCACATCAACCATAGCTATCACCATCATTAACCTTGATCACCATATACTTACTACCACACACCTTCACCATCATATCACCATATACACTCACCACATCACAGCCATCATCACCACAATATAACCCATAATTATCGTTGTCATGTAATTATTTTTTTTCCATGGTGATAATCTTCTCTTGGGTCGATATAAGCAAGACTTTAATGGTGGGAAGACAGAAGTAGTTTATGGTGTTATGGTGTCCTGTGTCTTGGGGAGATTGGCTCATCTGGCCGAGAGTAATACGGAAATTTGGTATTTAATTTAATAAGTTTGTATTTTACCTAACCTAACCTGACCTGACCTGAATTGACCTAACCTAAGCTGATCTGATTTGACCTGTCCTAATCTAATCTAGCGTAACCTAACCTAACTCAGCGTAACCTAACATGACCTGACCTGACCTGACCCAAAATCAAACAAATTTAACCTAATATAACTGATACGATGAGGTCTAGTATCATTTGTTTGACGAAAATGATGATGACTGTGATGTAGACCCAGTCAATGGAAGAATGACGTCAGCGGAAGAGGGATGCCTATGACGTCACTGGAAGAACTATGACGTCACTGGAAGAACTATGACGTCACTGGAAGAACTATTACGTCAGTGTAGTTCTTGAGGACAGAGCACCTCCCGGTATGAGTGAGTGAGTGAGGTTGAAGTGAGTGAGTGAAGAAGGGAGGGAGGCTGGGTTTGAGTGAGGGGGGATGAGAGGTGAGAGGAGGAGGAGGAGAAAGAGGAGGAGGAGGAGGAGGAGGAGGAGGAGGAGGAGGAGGAGGAGAGAAATATGACCCATCCGACACAAAATCTACAGGTACAAGGTATGGCTGAGAGTCCTGTACACCTCACCTTCACTGATCCTTCTCTGTGAGGTGTAGAACCTCCCCTCCTTCCTCCCCACGCAAGCTCCCCACCTCTTCCTTCCACATCTCCCTTCCATGCCCCCCACCAGTACTTGCTACCCCTTCCCCTTTGTTCCTCCTTTCATCTCACCCTTACTCCATCCCTCCCCTTATCCACACCTCCCTTCCTCTTCCTCATCCTCACCCTCACCCACATTCCTCTCCCATCCTAACCACTCCTCCCTCCCAACCACTCCCTCCCTCCTAACCACTCCTCCCTCCTAACCACTCCTCCCTCCCAACCACCTCTCCCCTTATACCCCTTATCTACGCTCCCTATCCCTCTCTCCTCTCCTTTCTTCCCTCCCCTCCGTACCTATTTCCCCGCCTCTCATCCCCTCTCACCCTCCACTCTCCTCAAGACAATCCCTCTCATCCCACTCGCCCCTGTGATAATAATGAAGTTTAGTTAAAGAGAGATGAAAGAGAATTTTCTGTTTCTGTCGGCATGAAAGCTAGCTCTAATATATCTCTCCTGTGGGGTGGAAGTGATGGGGTTGGGGAGGTGATGGGGTTGGAGGGGGTATGGTAGTGATGGGGTTTGAGGGGAATGGTGGGAGGTAGTAAAGGGGGTCTTCTATCATGTTCTCAAAGGTCTGTGCTGAGTTTTTTCCCTTGTATCTGGTGATGTGGTGACGTCTTTAGCTGGTTAACATGTTACAGCATCAAGATGACAGGGACAGTATGTCACCAGAATTGCGCGGAGACTATACCGAAACTAAAGTAGTATTTGTATCCGCATTTATAAGTTGAAAATTTTACTTACGAATATATGAGACACTAGATTCTTAAACCTTCGTAAGCTTGACTCTGCCCGTGTAACTAGAGGTTGTTAGAACAATTATGTGTTTAGAGAAGATTCTTGGCGGAACATCGACGCCATCTTGGTCGTTATTTAAAAGAAAAAGCCACGTAAGAATCTCTGAGAATTGTTCATCACAGGTAAGCCGAGATACACCTGGTATAGAGACATGAGCTGAGCAGTTTGTGTCATAAAGGGTGGAGGGGAAGGTAGTGTGTGTGTGGCAGTGGTGGAGTGAGCCATGACTATTACTTACAGGTGAACAAGACAACAAACACGAATACTACACTTACACGTTAATAGATATAGACCAAGGTATTAGGAGATCGTGGTCCGGGGTCCTCCCCTACAACACCCAGCTAAGACAAACAAACAAAACACACACACACACACACACACACATACACACACACACACACACACACACACACACAAAACACTTCCATAAAAGTAAAGATGTATTTTTCATAACAATCCTGCTAAATTCAGCTCACTAATAATATAATCTTCTCCGTTTTATTGTGTAGTGACAAAACTTATCACTTTCTGAACCCATCGGCCTCTCTCTCTCTCTCTCTCTCTCTCTCTCTCTCTCTCTCTCTCTCTCTCTCTCTCTCTGTAAACAACCACCTTTTAGTGTCATCTCCAGTCGTAGTATATCAGTAATATTGTTGCTACTTTCCATAAAATGAATAAAAACAAAAGACAATTGGGACCGAGTTTGGAATGAGCCAAAATAACCAAATCTGTCAACACTTTAACCAGTGGGCGTGACGTCATCAGAGAATCGCCCAGTAATATACTTACACGGTGTCTCAAAATGTACACACACACACACTGCCATACAGATTTTTGTGAAGCTTATGTGAATGTTTTTATTAGAACAGCAACATTGTCCTATTGTCCTTACCTGTTGATGTGCGAGGTCTACCACCAGTGAGGACAATGTTGCTGATGTAATACGTACAGACGTTCACGCCATCTCCACGAAAATCTATAAGGCGGTGTAGGTTTATTTTTGAGACACCCTGTACGTATTGACACACAAGAAAACCTAACACATGTCAACTGCCACACACCTGACCGAGACTCAGACCTGTCAACTGTCACACACCTGACCAGGACACAGACCTGTCAACTGTTACACACCTGACCAGGACTCACATAATCTTAGGTAGTTGCTAAGATAATTTTTTTTGCAGAAATTACGATTCCATGAAAAATAATTCGTTACTCTACCACATTACCAGTATGTAAACAGCTGTTCTTTTATCATCATCTATAACGAATGACGTGTAAAAATGATATACCCAACATTATTCATTACCCCAATATAAACTTTATGTTGTATTATTTTCATCATTTCATATCTTCATTGCCACGCTTTACATAATTACAAATAAAATGACCAAAGTGGCAGCTATCATTACCCCTGAAAAATGCCAAATTAACCCCGTAACGGTAATTTACCATATTGGGAACCCCTGCAATATTAACCCCATGGGCACGAAGCGTCTCTCTGTACTGAATAATATTGTCTGGCGTTAACCAAATAGAATATTAAAAGTGGCGTTCATTAGTGGAGGTAATAACTATAATAAATATCTCACCGTACCATACACCTGCCATCTTACCTGTGCTTATAATGATTATGTGCACAGGTGACAATAATGTACAGAGTATTTAATACATTCTTAAATACGTATTATTACAATTTACATTTCAATATTGTATTTAATTATATATTCTATTCAAGGTATTTAAATACACACTTTAATACAGTATTATTGATGTATTTTGTAATTTTCTATACTACGGTAACAATAATAATCACTTATATGTAATGTATGTAGACTATAATTTAATACATTTTTGAATTATTTATTTAGTATTTGATTACGTTGCAGTTAATGTAATGGATATAATATTTGAATATAATTGTCTTGGTGTTTTATTTTATTATCTGAATACATTTGTGTTTTATCTCTACCTGTTATTATGTGGGTGCGGTAACAGCTCCACCAGTTATGTGGTGCAGGTAACTGACTCACCTGTGATTATGTGGTGCAGGTAACTGACTCCCACTGTGATTATGTGGTGCAGGTAACTGACTCACCTGATTATGTGGTGCAGTACGCTCACCTGTGATTATGTGGCAGGTAACACTCCACCTGTTATGTGGTGGTAACTGCTCCCTGTTATATATGTGCAGTAACTGCTCACCTGTTTTATGTGGTGAGGAACTCACCTGTTATTATGGGTGCAGGCATGCTCCACCTGTTATTAGTGCAGGTAACTGACTCCACCTGTGATTATGTGGTGCAGGTAACTGCTCACCTGTGATTATGTGGTGCAGGCTCACACCTGTTATTATGTGGTGCAGGTAACTGACTCCACCTGTGATTATGTGGTGCAGGTAACTGACTCCACCTGTGATTATGTGGTGCAGGTAACTGACTCCACCTGTGATTATGTGGTGCAGGTAACTGACTCCACCTGTTATTATGTGGTGCAGGTAACTGACTCCACCTGTTATTATGTGGTGCAGGTAACTGACTCCACCTGTTATTATGTGGTGCAGGTAACTGACTCCACCTGTTATTATGTGGTGCAGGTAACTGACTCCACCTGTTATTATGTGGTGCAGGTAACTGACTCCACCTGTTATTATGTGGTGCAGGTAACTGACCTGCCTATTATGTGTGGTGCAGGTAACTCCACCTGTTATTATGTGGTGTGTAACTGACTCCACCTGTTATTATGTGGTGCAGGTAACTGACTCCACCCTGTATGGTCGCCTCCCTGCCTGTGCTCCATTGTCTCTCTCATTATCCATCATTGTTATCGTTATTTTTTCATTGTCTTCAGTTTATCGTTTGTTTGATGTGGATCGACTTCTCATTATACAGTACATCATCATTTTTAATCACTATGCCTCACGATTCTTCACCATACATTATCATTCTTCACCATAAATTTACCATCCATCACTATATGACTATACCTTTCATCATACCCACTACCCATCACCATACACACATCAATTCTATCACAAAATAACCCTCACCTCTTCTTCCCCACTTCCCCCTCCTACCCTTCCCTCTTCACACGTCCCTCCCCTCACCCCCTCCCTTCCAATCGCAACACCTCCCATCACCACGCACTTAATACAAAAGCTTTTAACTACGAAGTGAAATTCCACCAAAGTTCTTTATCTAATCCTGCTTGCCAAATTCTTGAGACATTCTTCCGGGAAACATGTGGGAAAAAAATCCTAATTACTTGGTCAGGACGAACCCTGGAGAGTGAACGTCCACAAGGAACGTCTTTTTTTTTCTGGTTGTATGTCTTAGTCAGTCTTTCTCTGGTCACTACGCTTTAGGAGGAGAGAGACGGGTGAATGTCCGAGTCAAGTGGCTTGGACATGCTGAGTGATGGTCTAGCATGTTGGATATGTACTGGCGGTGGTGGTGGTGGTTTAGACAAGTTAGGACATGGTATGGTGGTATGATGTTCTGGGGCTTGGGCATGTATGGTGGTAGTTTAGACAAGATGGACACACGTGTGGTGGTAGTTTTAGACATGATGGACACGTGTGGTGGTAGTTTTAGACATGATGGTCACGTGTGGTGGTAGTTTTAAGACAAGCTGGGCACGTGCAAGTGATCTGAGTAAGTTTGGACATTGCTGAAGTGGCTGTGTGGTGGATGAGTAAGCTCCACACACACACACACACAGTCTGTACTCACTCACAACAGATGACGATAATAACACTACCGTTTTATTTCGTTTCTCTATATATATCTCCTATCCACCAGTTCACAGTCGTATCTCTACCCATACTATTATCATTTTCACCTCATGTAACTCTCTCCTTCCTTCTCTCATTCTTCCTTTATCCTCTTTTTTGTTTTTTTGTCACAAGTAAACAACAATAATAATCACTATACAAACGACTTCATGTTGGATATTTTTTACATTGTCTTATTTATCCTTTTATTTTGTTTATTACTTTTACTTTATTCATTATTATCTGGAACCTGTTTTTATCGACTGAGTTAATACCCAAGAGATGATAGTTAATGTTATTTCTTGTTATTTTTTTTATTGTCTTCGTATTACTATTTTTTTAATGTTTATTTTATCTTTTCATTCAATTACAGTATTTATCACTTTTTTTATTTGATTCGATCTTTCACTTCTTACCTGTAATAATCTTGCCATTTACCTGGTATAAATATGCTATGTAACCTTCTCTCTTCCCCTCCAGTCTCTCTCTCTCTCTCTCTCTCTCTCTCTCTCTACACCTCCTCCTCTTTCCCTCTCCTTCTCTTCCCTCTCTCTTTTCCCCTTCCTCTCCCCTCACTTCTCCCCACTCCCTCTCCTTCCCTCGTCAGTCGTCACTCGCCTCCTCCACTGTCCACACCTCCTGTCTTTTATTTTTAGAAGATAATGTTGTTTTAACTCTTCCTTTCCCCAAACTGTCTGTCTAATTCTTGCCGTTTATTCTGTTTCCGTCTCTCTGTCCTTATTTGGTCTCAAGTTTTTTTTTTGCTTTTATTGTCGTATTTATTGTTTCGTGTTTATGTCCACCTCTACAGCCTTTGTCTACTTTATATAGTTATGATTGTATACCTACAGCTGTGTTTGTCTACTTCTATAGTTATGTTTATGTCTACCTCTACAGCTGTGTTTGTCTACTTCATAATTATGTTATGTCCCACTACAGCTGTGTTTGTCTACTTCTATAGTTATGTTTATGTCTACCTCTACAGCTGTGTTTGTCTACTTCTATAGTTATGTTTATGTCTACCTCTACAGCTGTGTTTGTCTACTTCTATAGTTATGTTTATGTCTACCTCTACAGCTGTGTTTGTCTACTTCTATAGTTATGTTTATGTCTACCTCTACAGCTGTGTTTGTCTACTTCTATAGTTATGTTTATGTCTACCTCTGAGCTGTGTGTCTACTATAGTTATGTTTATGTCTACCTCACAGCTGTGTTTTGCTCTACTTCTATAGTTATGTTTATGTCTACCTCTACAGCTGGGTTTGTCTACTTCTATAGTTATGTTTATGTCCACCTTTACAGCTGTGTTTGTCTACTTCTATAGTTATGTTTATGTCTACCTCTACAGCTGTGTTTGTCTACTTCTATACTTTCTACCTCGTATTATCTGTCACTCAAAGCACCAGAAGATGTCATACTGTACACATCCACACACACACAACACCTACACACCAACATACCTACAGTACACATCAACACACACCAACACCTACATCAACACACACAACACCACATCAACCACCAACACCACACACACCAACACCACACATCAACACACCAACACACACAACACACCAACACCAACACATCAACACACATCAACACACACCAACACCTACACCCAACACCACATCAACACACCAACACACCCAACACCCACCCATCACACACCAACACCTGCCAACACACAGCCATCACATCAGCACACACCAACACCTACATCAACACACACCAACACCTGCACATCAACACACACCAACACCTACACACCAACACACACCAACACCTACACATCAACACACACCAACACCCACACATCAACACACACCAACACCCCACACATCAACACACCAACACCCACACATCAACACACACCAACACCCACAACATCAACACACACCAACACCTACACATCAACACACACCAACACCTACACATCAACACACACCAACACCTACACATCAACACACACCAACACCCACACACACACCAACACCTACACATCAACACACACCAACACCTACACATCAACACACACCAACACCTACACATCAACACACACCAACACCTACACATCAACACACACCAACACCTACACATCAACACACACCAACACCTACACACCAACACACACCAACACCTACACATCAACACACACCAACACCTACACATCAACACACACCAACACCCACACATCAACACACACCAACACCCACACATCAACACACACCAACACCTACACACCAACACACACCAACACCTACACATCAACACACACCAACACCTACACATCAACACACACCAACACCTACACATCAACACACACCAACACCTACACATCAACACACACCAACACCTACACATCAACACACACCAACACCTACACATCAACACACACCAACACCCACACATCAACACACACCAACACCTACACACCAACACCCACACATCAACACACACCAACACCACATCAACACACCAACACCCACACATCAACACACACCAACACCTACACATCAACACACACCAACACCCACATCAACACACACACCAACACACACCAACACCACACATCAACACACACCAACACCCACACATCAACACACACCAACACCTACACACCAACACACACCAACACCCACACCAACACACACCAACACCCACACATCAACACACACCAACACCTACACATCAACACACACCAACACCCACACAACAACACACCAACACCTACACATCAACACACACCAACACCTACACATCAACACACACCAACACCTACACACCAACACACACCAACACCTACACACCAACACACACACCAACACCTACACATCAACACACACCAACACCTACACATCAACACACACCAACACCTACACATCAACACACACCAACACCTACACATCACACACACCACCCCACACACCAACACACCAACACCCACACACCAACACACACCAACACCCACACATCAACACACACCCAACACCTACACATCAACACACACCAACACCTACACATCAACACACCAACACCCACACATCACACACACCAACACCCACACATCAACACACACCAACACCCACACATCAACACACACCAACACCCACACATCAACACACACCAACACCCACACATCAACACACACCAACACCTACACATCAACACACACCAACACCTACACACCAACACACACCAACACCCACACACCAACACACACCAACACCTACACATCAACACACACCAACACCCCACACATCAACACACACCAACACCTACACATCAACACACACACCAACACCACACACACACCAACACCCACATCAACACACACCACCTACACATCAACACACACCAACACCACACATCAACACACACCAACACCCACACATCAACACACACCAACACCTACACATCAACACACACCAACACCTACACATCAACACACACCAACACCTACACATCAACACACACCAACACCTACACATCAACACACACCAACACCCACACCAACACACACCAACACCCACACATCAACACACACCAACACCACACATCAACACACACCAACACCCACACATCAACACACACCAACACCTACACATCAACACACACCAACACCCACACATCAACACACACCAACACCTACACATCAACACACACCAACACCTACACATCAACACACACAACACCCACACATCAACACACACACCACCACCACACATCAACACACACACAACACCCACACATCAACACACATCAACACACACCAACACACACCAACACACACCAACACACACCAACACCACACATCAACACACACCAACACCACACACCAACACACACCAACACCTACACATCAACACACACCAACACCCACACATCAACACACACCCAACACCTACACACCAACACACACCAACACCTACACACCAACACACACCAACACCCACACATCAGCACACACCACACCCACACACCAACACACACACCAACACCCACATCAACACACACCAACACCAACACACACCAACACCTGCACACCAACACACACCAACACCTACACACCAACACACACCAACACCCACACATCAACACACACCAACACCTACACACCAACACACACCAACACCTACACACCAACACACACCAACACCTACACATCACACACCAACACCACACACCAACACACCACACCCCACACATCAACACACACCAACACCAACACACACCAACACCTGCACACCAACACACACCAACACCTACACACCAACACACACCAACACCCACATCAACACACACCAACACCACACACCAACACACACCACCCACACCAACACACACCAACACCTACACATCAACACACACCAACACCTACACATCAACACACACCAACACCTACACACCAACACACACCAACACCCACATCAACACACACACTCAACACACACACCAACACCTACACATCACACACACCAACACCTACACCAACACACACCAACACCTACACACCAACACACACCAACACCCACACATCAACACACACCAACACCACATCAACACACATCAACACACACCAACACCTACACACCAACACACACCAACACCTACACATCAACACACACCAACACACACCAACACCACCACATCAACACACACCAACACCTACACACCAACACACACCAACACACACCAACACACACACCAACACCCACATCAACACACACCAACACTACACATCAACACACACCAACACCTACATCAACACACACCAACACCACACATCCACACCACAACAACCACACATCAACACACACCAACACCTACACATCAACACACACCAACACCTACACACCAACACACACCAACACTACACATCAACACACACCAACACCCACACAACACACACCAACACCCACACATCACACACCAACACCTACACATCAACACACACCAACACCTACACATCAACACACACCAACACCTACACATCAACACACACCAACACCTACACACCAACACACACCAACACCTACACACCAACACACACCAACACCTACACACCAACACACACCAACACCCACACATCAACACACATCAACACACATCAACACCTACACATCAACACACCAACACCACACATCAACACACACCAACACCTACACATCAACACACATCAACACCTACACATCAACACACATCAACACCACACATCAACACACACCAACACTACACATCCACACCACACACCAACACCCACACATCAACACACACCAACACCCACACATCAACACCACACATCAACACACACCAACACACATCCACACCACACATCAACACACACCAACACTACACATCCACACCTAGCTCTTCAACACAACCTAACTTAACAATCCCTCTGAAAACAAAAAGCCTCGTCTTAACATTTACAACGCTTCCACAATTCCCCGTTGGAGAGTGAGTGGCGCTGTAGTCACTCCGGTTCTATTCGATGGACAAGGATAACAGACCAATACGCCGAGTGAGAGACTTCCCAGATGCCAACTAAATGCCGTTTAAATACCAGGAGGTTCTCGGTTCTTCTTTTTTTCTTCTCTTGTGTTTGTGAGAGAGAGAGAGAGAGAGAGAGAGAGAGAGAGAGAGACTGCTGGCTTTCAAGTCTGCATCTCGTCCAGCAGATCGTCTACCGGGTGATGTGTTTTGCCATGAAATTTAACCATACGGGGACGCCACTTATTATTTTTTGTTTGGCTAATGCTAGATGATTTTATTCAGCATAGAGGCGACACCATACATCAGGGGTTAGTAGACTATCTCCACTAAGAACGATTGACAGAGTTGTGTGTTTGAATGTTTAGGAGTAGAGAAATTGATAGGTTTTATATGTGAGACTTATAAGAATGTTAAAAATGAACCTTCAGGTATTTCTCTCAACCTTTATTTTATTATACGGATCTCTCTCTCTGATCAAATATCTTCGTTGATTCAAACTGTCAGTTACCACCCGTGTCAGTAGGACTCAGAGACGGAAGCTGTCAGATATCACAAGGTAACCAAATTTGACATTTGTGTGAACGCTGTCAGATTAACGAAGGGTGGGATACAGGAATTGGATGAACAAGTGGATAGAAAAATTGGAAAGCGTTGAACCCGTGTTCTGACTGATGAAAGAGAAGCAATTAAGTTGAAATGGAAAAATTAATCGCGAGAGAAAATTCGTGGAGGAGGGAGGAGGTTAGAGGGGAGGGGAAGGGAGGTTAGAGAGAGGGAGGATAGTGGGAGAAAAGTGGAAAGAGAGGGACGATAGTGAGAGAAAAGTGGAAGAGAGAGGGAGGATGAAGGAGGGAGGGTAGGGGAAGGAGACCGAGTATGAAGGGGAGGGAGGTTAAAGAGAGGGAGAAGGTGAGAGGAAAGTGGAAGAGAGAGGAGGAAGAGAGGGAAGGAGGGAGAGGGGAAAGATAGAAGGGGGAGAACGGAGGGAAGGTAGAGGGAAGGAGGTAGAAAGAGGAGGTGGAAGAGATGGGGACTAAAGAGAGGGAGGAGAGGGAGGTGGATAAGAGGGAGAAAAAGAAAGAATTTTATATCCTGGATAAAATACTGCCAGGTGTGTGTGTGTGTGTGTGTGTGTGTGTGTGTGTGTGTGTGTGTGTGTGTGTGTGTGTGGTTTTCGTGGTCTTGGGTACATAATTGGTGGGCAGTCATGACAATTGTGGGATTATATATTTAACTTGGTGTCTAATTTTCGTGTACGTACCAATTATGTATGTATGTATGTATGTATGTATGTATGTATGTATGTATGTATGTATGTATGTATGTATGTGGCTAGAATTATAAGGATTACCTGACCTTCCAAAATATTCAAGACAGTTGAATTAAAACGAAGAAAAGAGACAGACAGACAGACAGACAGACAGACAGACAGACACACACAGACAGACAGACAGACAGACAGATACCTCCATCTATATCTCATCATTAACGGTCAAAACATCTATAAATGACGGACCTGACCTTATATACATAAACGCCACTAATTACTCTCCAATCACCTCACTATGTGAGCACAGCCAACCACTTAGATTTGTGACTAGGGCGAGGAGGGAAAGAGGGAGGAGGATAGGAGGAGGGGAGGAGGGAGGGGAGGAGGGATAGTGGGGGAGGGAGGGATAGTGGGGGAGGGAGGGATAGCGAGGGGGAGTGAGGAGGAGGGACAGCGAGGGAGGGAGGTATTTGCTGTATAGTTCAGAGGTGTTATTTTCCCCTCATGGTATTATTGCATTTCCGACCTTACGGTAGGTAAATTTATGACACATTATTGCCCCCTGTTCCGTAATATATTCATGAGGATTTCTAAGGAGAGAGAGAGAGAGAGAGAGAGAGAAAAGAGAGAGAGAGAGAGAGAGTGTGTGGTCTGTGAAAATTTTAATGGGAGGGAAGGTTCAGAAATTGTACCATAACATAAGGTAACTCAACTATACCGTTCTAGATATGGTACCGTCCTTCTAGTGGTGTAACTCAGTGGGTTGATAAAATCCAGCTGGTGTACCATAATGGAGTAGAAGAGGTCTTGGGACGGAAGCCTCACTCACTCCCAGCGGACACCTCCTGACAACCAAGACACAACTTTTGTACTTGGTCTCTGTGCGTCCTATCTGGTCTTTGTTGTTGCTTTTGTGTTTTTTTGTAATTGTGTTTTTGTTTGGTAGTTATTTGTATCCTAGAGACGTCCTGATACACACACACACACACACCCACACACCTACACACCCACACACCACCCACACACCCACACACACTGATCTTAAGGCTCTGCTGGTCCACCTCTTGGTACTTGTGTCCTTCACCCTAATATAAACACAGACCAAGTAGAAGGAAGCGCTGATGTGTCTCGTAGGATGATGATGGTGGTGTGTGGTGGTGATAGTGGTGGCGGTGGTGGTAATGGTGATGCTGGTCTTGGTGGTAGTGATGGTGGCAGTGGTAGTGGGGAGAAGAAATTAGTATAACACAACATGGTGTTCTTATCGAGGTGGCGTGAAGGTTATAATATTCATTACTACGTGTTGTGAGATGCTAACACGCGATAGGGGTGGGGGGGAGGGTAGAGGGAGGTGATGAGGAGAGATGCACTTAACCTCCTCCCTCCTCCCCCCACCACGCCTCTTTCTCTTTTCACCTTAATTAATGAAATTTGTGAAATATGTTGAGATTCGTTTCCGTGATAACTTCCAGGTATAAGAGGAAGTAATTTCCTGTGAGCAGCCATATAGAGAGATGCAGATGAGCCGTGACATGCAAGAGGGACACGCAGGCACATACAAATGGCCTCAGCGGTGTGATGATAATAGCCCTATCCCAGCACACACAGGCACGATGACCAACCACAATACACAGCCCAGAATAGCAACCACCTGGTGATGTGTGTGTGTGTGTGTGTGTGTGTGTGTGTGTGTGTGTGTGTGTGTGTGTGTGTGTGTGTGTGTGTGTGTGTGTGTGTGTGTGTGTGTGTGTGTGTGTGTGTGTGTGTGTGAAACTTTAATTTTGCTGTAGATAGTGTCATTGTGCACCTGATATTCCTCCTGTGAGCGGAAGGACCAAAAGGATTACAGAGTAGTGGTCATAAGGGGTGAGTATAGGTGACCCCCAGTGATCAGGATATTGTGGTGTTGAATGTTACAGAGTATTCCCAGGTAATTGTGTGTGTGTGTGTGTTTACCTTATCCATTAGGTGCAAAATGTGGATATAGTCTGAACACATCAGTTCTCTTACCATGAGAGATAAAGTGCTGTACCTTACCATTACACACGCGGAATGCTTGGACCTGTTCCTAAAAGGTTCTATTTTCTCACAGTCTAGATTCTAGAACGTAGTGTTGGAGTGTGTGGTAATATGTTTGACCACGCACTTTACATTTAGTCTTGTTCAATCTGCTTGAGGAACATACTGCCTGAGGTACTTATATCCTAACCTTAGTCTAGCAGTTACAACATCTTGTAATCTAGTGATCTTGTTACAGATTAGCGGACCCCTCGTAAACTTATTTACAAAATCATTAGACACTGGAGTTGTGCCAGACTTTTGGAAACAGGCAAATGTAGTACCCATATTCAAAAAGGGAGACAGAGCATCAGCGTCAAATTACCGGCCGATCAGTTTGACGTCAGTAGTGAGGAAATTTCTTGAATCAATTATAGCAGATAGCATCCGATCGCATCTAGAGAAAAGCAAATTAATCTACGACTCTCAACATGGGTTTACAAAGGAAAATCTTGTCTAACAAATCTGCTAACGTTTTTTAGGAAAGTCTTCGAGGTAGTAGATAATGACGAAAATTACGATGTTATTTACTTAGACTTTAAAAGCATTTGACAGAGTACCGCATCAGAGGCTTTGAGAAAAATTAGGCTCATGGTATCGAGGGAAAGTTTTAAATTGGATAAAATCATGGCTCACCGATAGAACGCAGAGGGTCATGTAGATGGTGTTAAATCTGAGGCCGTGTAACCAGTGGGGTTCCCCAGGGTCAGTACTAGGCCCACTCTTGTTCATAATCTACATAAACGATCTAGATACTGGGATCAGCAGTGACATAAGCAATGCGGATGACACCAAAATAGGGTGGGAAATTAATTCAGGCAGGATGCAAATGCATTACAGGAGGATCTAAATAAACTGCAGGGTGGTCTGAAAATGACAAATGAAATTCAACACCAGCAAGTGCAGCGTACTTAATATTGGAAGAACAAATTATAATGTATACAGCCTTAACAACATCATCCAGAAGTCGACTTGTGAAAGAGACTTAGGGTACTTGTAGCCCGACCTACGGCCCAGAAAAACAGTGCGGTTAATGTTCGAAATAAGGCAAACAGAGAATTGGGATTTATATCTAGAAGTGTAAGTAACAAGAGTGCAGAGGTCTTATTGCAACTATATTTTGCGCTAGTCAGGCCGCACCTCGATTATGCGGTTCAGTTCTGGTGCCCTTATTATAGAATGGATATAAATTCACTAGAGTCGGTGCAGCGAAGAATGACAAAATGATTCCGGGACTTAGAAACCTTCCATATCAGGATAGGTTAAAGAAACTTAACTTGCATTCCCTAGAAAGACGAAGAGGCGGGGAGATATGATAGGTATTTAAGTGGGTGAAAGGAATCAATAAAAGGATACAGATAAAGTTTCTATAATATCCGAGCAGGAAGGACCTCGGAGCAACGGATTCAAGTTGGATAAGTTTAGTTTAGGGAGGAGATAGGAAGAAACTGGTTCACAAATAGGGTGGTGGACGAGTGAACAAGCTTAGCAACTTTGTAGTAAGTGCGGAACCCTGAAAGTTTCAAAAGGAGGCTAGATAGATTCATGGATGATGGAGAGTGGTAGTAAGTCTCGACAGGAGCTGCCATGCACAGGCCAACCGGCCTATTGCAGACTCCTTATTTTCTTATGTTCTTATGTTTCCATATTTCACTTGATACATCTCATCATGGTAAACTATGGATCGACTAGTGCCTGTTTGCACTTGTTCACTTTAAATTCATCAGCAACTTCTTTCCTGATGGCAGTTTTAATGGTTGGTTTTGAGTCCTAAATTTTATTCAACAATGTCGTAGACGTGAGTGACATCATGACAGTGGTGTGTGTGTGTGTGTGTGTGTGTGTGTGTGTGTGTGTGTGTGTGACCCTCTGCTGGCTTGAGATGACCACCACACACGCCACGTCACACCACAGCACTTCCCTTACCACTGCTGCCTCCATAAACACCACACTACACAACACCATTTTCATCATTACCCACGTCTCACAATCAACCACAACAACCACACCAGTACCACCCAACCATAACCACCTACCAACGCCATAACCACTACCACACAACCATAACCACTAACATAATAAGCACACCACCACACAACCACCACAACCACACATACACGCGCCTTGTTTTGACTAAGTATAGCCGGACGGGACACCACCTTAGCCTTCTCCGCCCTGACCACACTGTAACAAAGGTCCATTACCTGAAGACGATTCCCTTACCATCATTGTCCTCCTCCTCCTCCTCCTCCACTTCCACCCTCATCTCGCCACACTCACTGCTCCTCCCAACACCATCTCACCACCTTCACCTCCTCTCTCCACACTACAACACACACCCCCACCATCCTTCTCCACTCTCCTCCTCCCCCACCATCCTCTCCCTCCCACCTCCTCCCACCACCTCACCTCCTCACCACGACACATCTTGAGAGCTCTAATACTTGGTCACTTTCCATTATGATAATTGAAACCTCCACATCTAGGGCCAGCCACCCCCTCTGCTCCCACTCCCTCCTACTCCTTCCCTTCCCTCTCCTTCCTCTCCCTCACCTCCTTCTTCTGCCCTCCTCCTTCCCTCCTCCTCCTCTTCCTCCTCCCCCCTCTTCCTCCTACCCTTCTTCTCCTCTCGCTACCCACCCAAGGCAGTCTTAAGGACCGGATGGCCGGGGACGCTGGTGGAAGGCGGAGGAGTGGAGGTGGGTGGAGGGTCGACTGAAGGGGTGGAGGTGGGTGGAGGGTCGACTACTGGTGGGGAGGAGGGTCGACGACTGGTGGGGGAGGTGGAGGGTCGACGACTGGTGGGGTGGAGGTGGGTGGAGGGTCGACGACTGGTGGGGGAGGTGGGTGGAGGGTCGACTACTGGTGGGGTGGAGGGGTGGAGGGTCGATGACTGGTGGGGTGGAGGTGGGTGGAGGTCGACGACTGGTGGGGTGGAGGTGGTGAGGGTCGACTACTGGTGGGAGGGCCGACGACTGAGTGGGATGGAGGTGGGTGGAGGGTCGACTACTGTGGTGGGGTGGAGGGTCGACGACTGGTGGGTGGAGGTGGGTGGAGGGTCGACTACTGGTGGGGTGGAGGTCGACCACTGAAGGGGTAGAGGTGGGTGGAGGGTCGACTACTGGTGGGTGGGAGGTGGTGGAGGGTCGACTACTGGTAGGGGTGGAGGGTCGACCACTGGTGGGGTGGAGGTGGGTGGAAGGTCGACGACTGGTGGGGTGGAGGGGTGGAGGGTCGACTACTGGTAGGGGTGGAGGGTCGACTACTGGTGGGTGGGAGGGTCGACCACTGAAGGGGTAGAGGTGGGTGGAGGGTCGACTACTGGTGGGGTGGAGGGGGGTGGAGGGTCGACGACTGGTGGGGTGGAGGTGGGTGGAGGGTCGACTACTGGTGGGGTGGAGGTGGGTGGAGGGTCGACGACTGGTAGGGTGGAGGTGGGTAGAGGGTCGACTACTGTAGGGTGGAGGTGGGTGGAGGGTCGACGATCGGGTGGAGGTGGGTGGAGGGTCGACGACTGGGGGTGGAGGTGGGTGGAAGGTCGACGACTGGTGGGGTGGAGGAGGTGGGTGGAGGGTCGACTACGGTGGGGTGGAGGGGGTGGAGGGTCGACGACTGAAGGGGTGGAGGTGGGTGGAGGGTCGACTACTGGCGGGTGGAGGGGGGGTGGAGGGTCGACGACTGGTGGGGTGGAGGTGGGTGAGGGTCGACGACTGGTGGGGTGGAGGGTCGACGACTGTGTGGGGAGGTGGGTGGAGGGTTGACGACTGGTGGGGTGGAGGTGGGGGAAGGTCTACTACTGGTGGGTGGAGGTCGACGACTGGTGGTGGAGGTGGGTAGAGGGTCGACTACTGGCGGGGTGGAGGTGGGTGGAGGGTCGACCACTGAAGGGGTGGAGGGGTGAGGCGACTACTGGTGGGGTGGAGGGTCGACGACTGGTAGGGGTGGGAGGTGGGTGGAGGGTCGACTACTGGTGGAGGAGGTGGAGGGTTGACTACTGAGAGGTGGAAAGAAATAGAACCAAAACAACAAAAGTATAACAAAGGCAAGAATAATAAAAAAGATAAATGAAAAAAAACATAAAGAGAATTACAAAACCATCCATAAAAAATAATATAATACAAATAGTAATTTATAAATAATGATAAAACACAAAAAAATTACGCAAATAAAACGAAAACAACTCTAAGAAAAATAAAATAATGAATCTTTATGCAAATGAGAATGAAAGAAACAAGTACAATCTCCACAAATTTCTTAAGGTAAATAAAAATTCTGGAAATAAGAGAAGAGAATCATGGTAATAACAGGAGATAAAATAAAGGTTAATGAGGATACAGAATTATATTAACTATCTCGTTAGAAGAAAATGAAGTTCACGGGGTTAGGTTAGGTGTGTGTGTGTGTTGTTTTGTGTGTGTGTGTGTGTGTGTGTGTGTGCCCTAGAGTAGATGTCTGTCCTTTCAGTGCTAACTTTAATTCTGCTTCTCCATTATTCACTGTATTTAATTTTCCCTTTAATCGTCTGACCGTCACACACACACACACACACACACACACACACACACACACACACACACACACACAGGTTAAGTCCTGGGACATGAAACGTTGTCTCATCACTGTCCCATGAGTCACGACCAACAACCATGGAGGCGCATGTGGGAAAGGTCACAGGTCACTAGTAGAGGTCACAGGTCACAAGTAGAGGTCACAGGTCACAAGTAGAGGTCCAGGTCACAAGTAGAGGTCACAGGTCACAAGTAGAGGCCCAGGTCACAAGTAGGAGCAGGTCAATGAGGTCACAGGTCACAAGTAGAGGTCACAGGTCACAAGTAGAGGTCCAGGTCACGAAGTAGAGGTCAGGGTCACAAGTAGAGGCCACAGGTCACAAGTGAGCAGCGTCACAAGAAGGTCAGTCACTAGTGGTGGTTACATATCACAATTAGAGGAGGTCACAGGTCACTAGTGGTGGTTACATATCACAATTAGAGGTCATAGGTCACAATTAGAGGTCACAGGTCACAAGTAGAGCTCTTGGTTACAAGTAAGTCACAGATCACAAATAAAGGTCACAGGTCATAAGTAGAGGTAACAGGTCACACGTAAAGGTCAAAGGTCAATATTAGAGGTCACAGGTCACAATTAAGGCCAAAAGTCTTGAGGTCATAGGTCATAAGTAGAGGCTAGAGGTCACAGGGTCACGAATAGATGTCATAGGTCACAGTGAGTCATGTTTCCTATGGATTCATATTAAGTTTGTCTTGTTTGTGTAATTTATTTATTAGAAGTAAGTTTAATCTGTATTTTGGTGACGTTTACCTTTCATAATTAATCAACCAATCACGATCATGTTTGCAAGTCTTACCCTTCATAATCAACCAATCACAGCCATGTTTACAAGACTTACCATTCGTCAACGTATCACAACCAAGTTTACAAGTCTTACCTTCATAATCAACCAATCACAACCATGCTTACAAGTTAGATCATTCGCATTGGCCACAGCTAAATTCCATATAAAGAACCACCTTACAATAACCAACCAATCCCAGAACCTCATTAAAAGCCACTTCTTACCTCAAACCAACGTACTCACTTTTCCCACCAATAAGATTAGGAAAACAAGAATAAGCAACTGAAGTGTAGCGTGGATCACCTGAAGATTAGGCATCCCAACTTATTTCACCTTTAACATTAGCAACCGTAAAGTTAACCTAACCCCAACTTATTAAAAACTTAACCTAACCCAACTTATTAAAACTTAACCTAATCCTAATGGTGACGTGGTGTTGTGGTGGCAGCCAAATATTCGTCCATAGTTCACATTCCAGAAATTCCAAGACTTCAACACACACACACACACACACACACACACACACACCACACACACACACACACACACACACACACACACACACACACACACACACACATCATAATAGTACTCTTGGCATGTGAAGATATTTGTAGTAGATAACTGAATTGTTTGATAACGTTGTATATATCAAAAAATAAGATGCTACTGGGTGAGTTAAGAGGTGGGTGGTATTGGCAGGGTCGGTGACCTTCCTCCTTCGTCTTTCTTCCCCTTTTTTTTTCTTTCCTCCTCCTCCCTGTCTTTCCTCCCTGTTTACTTCTTCCTTCCGTTTCTCCCTTCTTCCCGTCCTCTCCTTCTTCCTGTCTTCTTCCTTCTTCCCGTCTTCTTCTTCTTCTTCCCCTGTCTCTCCCTTCTTCCTTCTGTCTTCCCTTCCGTCTCTTTCTCCTTCTTCCTGTCTTCCTTCTTCCCTCCCTTCTTCCCTGTCTCTTCCTCCTGTCTTCCTTCCCGTCTTCCTTCTTCCTGTCTTCCTTTCTTCCTGTCTTCTCCCTTCTTCCTGTCTTCTCCCTTCTTCCCGTCTCCTCCCCTTCTTCCTGTCTTCCCCTCCTTCCTCCCAAACACATACATACCAATTCTATATCATTTCAATTTAAACGCTGCCACCTTCAACCTCGCCGAAGAAGCATAATAGTATAAAACGTGATATTCATATATATGTATACAAACGTGATATTCATATAACCACAATGTATACGGATATTCATATAACCATTATGTATACAAACGTGATATTCATATAACTACAGTATGTATACAAACGTGAGAAGTATATGTATACAACCCTGCATACAACCATGATATGTATACAACTACATTATGAACACAACCGCACTATATAAGTGTACAACCACAATGTATACTTCATATACACCACACCTATAGTATACAACCAAGTAGCCATTAAGAGAGACAACACAAACTGCATCTATTTTCACGTACAAACCACGGAAAATAATCCATTCACAGACACACTACAGACACACCTGCAGACACCACAGACACACCTGCACAGACACACTGCAGAGACACACCACACACACCTGCAGACACACACCACAGACACACCTGCACAGACACCAGACACCTGCAGACACACCACAGACACACCTGCAGACACACTACAGAGACACACCTGCAGACACACACACCTACAGACACACACACACACCTGCAGACACACAGACACACCTGCACACACAGACAATGCACAGACTACCAAGGGAAACTCTTATCTATAACTCACAGACAGGCACAAAGTAAAACCATACTCACAGACAATACAGATATCGATCCACCACAGACTTATCATAGAAAGTCTACAGCTGTGTTCACAGACACACCACAGAAAGAAAAAAAATTTTCCCCAGTTCAAATTCTCTCAATATTGACATAAAAGCCGAAAAAATACTTATACAAAGGTGTGTGTGTGTGTGTGTGTGTGTGTGCCATGACATGAAAGGGCACTGAGGAAGTCATGTAAACGTAGATCGTGACCTTATTGTCCACGAGAATGCCGAGTTTAATCGAGGTCAGTTCACGAGTTATAGAGACATCATATTGCTCTTGATGCTGAGAGTTATAAAATATACAGGATATATACACAAATACATATATACAATAGAAATACAACAATACATACCAATGTACACATAGAAATACACAGCTATACACATGGTTATTGAGACAGGTACAGCACACATATATAGATAAGTGGATATACACATACATATATATACCGAATGTATATACACTTAAGTCCTCATTCAACTTATATAAATCACAATTACTCCTCTAATTGGGTCTTAGAAAGCTATTAGTAACCTCCTATTTACACAACACAGCCATGTTACCTGCATCAGCACAGCTCTATATACCACTACTGAGGGACTGACTAACGTTGCTGGTTTTTATTATTTATCACTGTAATTATTCATCTCTAATTGGGTGATTTATTGGTGGTTTCTGGGTCGTTATTCAGCCTATAACCCTTGTCCATAACCCATGTCCATAACCCATGTCCATCACCCATGCCCTGCCATCACTCACAGCCATAGCCATACTCACAGCCATGGCCATCACTCACAGCCATAGCCATCACTCACAGTCATGGCTATCACTCACAAGCCACCATCACTCACAGCCATGCATCCTCCAGTCATGGTCATCACTACAGTCACGGTCACCACTTGATCATGGCATCACTACAGCCATGGCCATCACTCACAGCCATGGCCATCACTCACAGCCATGGCCATCACTCACAGCCATCCACAGTCATGGCCACTTGTCATGGTCATCACTTAGTCATGGCCATCACGACAGTCATAGTCACTACAGCCCATCACTCACAGCCATGGCCATCACTCAGTCATGGCCATCCTACAGTCATGGTCATCACTCACATTCATGGCCATCACTCACAGTCATGGCCATCACCACAGTCATGCATCCTGCATGGCCATGACTGACAGTCATGGCCATCACTACAGCCATGGCCATCACTCACATCTTGCCATCCCAGCCATGGCCATCACCAAAGTCTGGCCATCACTCAGTCATGGTCATCACTCACAGTGCCACACCTCATGGCCATCACTCACAGTCATGGTCATCACTCACAGTCATGGCCATCACTCACAGTCATGGCCATCACCACAGTCATAGCCATCACCTGGCCAGCAGCCCATCACCCAGTCATGGTCATCACTCACAGTCATGGCCATCCCCGCATCACTCTACCAAGCCATCACACAGTCATGGTCATCACCACACATGCCATCACTCACAGCCATGGCCATCATCAATCATGGTCATCACTCTGATCATATCACTGACAGTCATGGCCATCACTTCAGTCATGGCCATCACTTAGTCATGGCCATGCACCATACATGGCCATCACTCACAGTCATGGCCATCACTCACAGTCATGGCCACGTGAGAGGTGCCACTAAGGGAGACTTTAACACCGCTGGTCACCTTTAGTCTTAATACACCTGTGTCTTTGAAATTAATCCCTGTGTGTGTGTGTGTGTGTGTGTGTGTGTGTGTGTGTGTGTGTGTGTGTGTGTGTCAAAAGTTTAATCGTTTATCGGGTAGTTATTTAGAAAAGTACACCATAAATTACTCAGGTTATCATTACATAATTCCATTACCTGTACTAACAATATATCTTACTTCAATGTATTTTTGTATATTTTGAGCAAGATTCCCATGACACCGGAGCATTTGAGGGTTAAGTTAGGTTAAGTTTGGAATGAGATGGGTTAGGTGGAATGGGTTGGTTAGGTTAGTATTAGGATGTTTTATCTTATGGTGAAATATGAAGTAGTAACCATAAAAAAACTGACCCAGGTTCTCAAAGGACCTGGTATAGAACTTTCCCTCAGACTAGTGATGGGGAAACACACCTTATGACGTGAAGGTATTAGCCCAAAATGACGCCGGAATCGTGTCGAGACTATACTGAACCTGGGTGGATGTATTCTGAGGCGTCTGGTGAAAAATACATATGAGTTCCTGAGGGAGGGGTCGGGGGAGTCTTACTGCTGAATGAGACTCTGTTAGGCTCCTAAAATGAGTTTTTATACCTCACAAAACTGTCAATGGTGAGGGAGTTTGAGTTTCTGGTGAGTCATTTAGTCGTCAGCTTCAGTAACACGTCTGATAATTTTAGCCTTCCTCCTGGCGCTATCCTGACCCATCGTGTTGGTGGTGTGCTCTTATGACTCACTCACTCACTCACTCAGTCATTTACTTACTCAAATATTCACTTTCTCACTCCTACTCGCTCATTCACTTCCTCAAATAATCACTCACTCACTCACTCACTTACTCAAATAATCACTCACTCACTCATTCACTTACTCAAATAATCACTCACTCACTCCTCCTTAACACTCACTTACTCCTTAATAACACTCACTCAAACAATTACTCACCTCCTCCACCTCCTCCTCGGTCATCAAAATGTATAACTTTCTTGTTGGGGATATTAGCTCATATCTTCTGTTTGCTTTGCGTTAAGAAGTACAAATGCAACACTGACGTAAGAGTGACTTTTATAACATATTAATATAGATGGTAACGGCTGACAGGTGCTAGTGGCTGACAGGTGCTAGTGGCTGACAGGTGCTAGTGGCTGACAGGTGCTAGTGGCTGACAGGTACTGGTGGCTGACAGGTGCTCGTGGTTGACAGATACTAGTGGTTGACAGGTGCTCGTGGCTGACAGGTGCTAGTGGCTGATAGGTGCTAGTGGCTGACATGTGCTCGTGGCTGACAGATACTAGTGGCTGACAGGTGCTAGTAGTTGACAGGTACTAGTGGTTGACAGGTACTAGTGGCTGACAGGTACTAGTAGCTGACAGGTGCTAGTGGTTGACAGGTGTCCCTTGGTGGTAAATCAATCAACATTTCTCAGTGTGTATCAAGAATAACTCCTAATGTAATGTACCAGTAGGTATAAACTGCTGCGTCAGGCCAGAGTAGAGATCAATTTTTCTGTAGCTGTGAGTGAGTGAAAATGACAGTCACGTTTAAAGCTGATGGCGCGGCTATATTTAGTTCAGTTCAGTTTATACAGATGGTCAAAAAGTCCCTATTAACAATATAATTATTCCTTGTTATGTACATTGTTATATATCTTGTTCTACTTACAGTAAATATTGGAAATTATATATACTTTCAACATTTACTGTGGCCATTCCTAATATTTAGTGTAAGTATAACAAGGTGTATAACAATGTAGGTATAACAAGGTGTATAACAATGTAGGTATAACAAGGTGTATAACAATGTAGGTATAACAAGGTGTATAACAATGTGGGTATAACAAGGTGTATAACAATGTAGGTATAACAAGGTGTATAACAATGTAGGTATAACAAGGTGTATAACAATGTAGGTATAACAAGGTGTATATGGGTTAACTGTAGGTGTATAACAATGTAAGTATAACAAGGAACAACTACATTGTTAATTACTGAAGGTTACACGGGACTTTGATCACCTTTATTAGTCTGATGTCATAATAATTGTTGATTTTTAAACAACTTTTCCGTCAGTGAGGGACTTTCTTCTCCTCTAATGAAGTCAGGTATAGAGCTGATGGCGCAGCTGCACAGCGCAGTGCCAATATACTAGAGAATATTAACTTAGAGAACATCAAGTTTTGGTCCAGTTTATCAATTGTTCTAATTATTTGACCTCGAGACAAAGGTCAAAAACTCACCTGAGGTTCATTAACATCATCGTCAGCGACACAATGTATCCTAAAGACCTCCACCTGTAGTGTCCTCAAGACCTCCACCTGTAGTGTCCTCAAGACCTCCACCTGTAGTGTCCTCAAGACCTCCACCTGTAGTGTCCTCAAGACCTCCACCTGTAGTGTCCTCAAGACATCCCCCTGTAGTGTCCCCGCACCCTCCACCTGTAGTGTGTGTCCCTCAAGACCCACCTGTAGTGTGTCCTCAAGACTCCACCCGTAGTGTCCTCAAGACCTCCACCCAGAAAGGTCCCCAAGACCTCCACCTGTAGGTCCTCAAGACCTCCACCCAGAGGTGTCCCAAGACCTCCCACCTGTAGGTCCCCAAGACTCCACCCAGAAACCTCAAGACCTCCACCTGTAGTGTCCTCAAGACCTCCACCTGTAGTGTCCTCAAGACCTCCACCTGTAGTGTCCTCAAGACCTCCACCTGTAGTGTCCTCAAGACCTCTACCTGTAGTGTCCTCAAGACGTCCCCCTGTAGTGTTCTCAAGACGTCCCCCTGTAGTGGCTGGTGTTGCCCCTGAGCCAGGTGGTGCATACATACCATCTCCTTCATCACGGGGGTCGTCAGACAGGGAGGGAGGTCAACGAAAGGTCAAAGGTGAAAACTCGCATCACTATCGAACTGTTGGCTGCTGACTGAGGATGATGAGCTTCCACAGCCTCGGGGAGCTAGGGGGAACCGATTAAAACAACAAGGTACTTACTTTTTCATTAGATTTTTCAAAATAAAAATGATGCTTCAGGAAAGATGTGGTGCCGCTAGCAGCCCTCACACCTCACAGCAGTTTACTACTGTACACGTATTAGCTAGTTATGATGCATGGTGGAAAATGTCCTTAATTCAGAATATTACTGTTGTTATTCACTTCTGTTGCTCTTCTTTTATGTCATTCCATCTTCGGCACCACGTTAAATATAAAAGTAAAGTGTAAATTACCCACTAACGAGAACTTACACTGTTACATTTTTCCTCTACAGCCGGGGTCCCACACAGTAGGATAATGGTGATGAATTAAGCATCACACGAGCGGCTGTGGGTGTCAAGTGGTAAATGTGTGTGAACTTTGGTTGTTAATTTCCTCCCCCAACCTCTTGTGTTTGTTTGAAATAAAAGCCGCACGATGATCACTTTTAGTTTGTCGAACAGGTATACTAAAGTAGGATCCCAGATCCTTATAAGTATTTATATCACTTATGTATATAAAAAATACTGTACTTTGACCTCTATGCAGATTACTGAATGTTCTTCTGGTTTAATCAAATTTTATCATTACCATTACGGAGGACACAGAATATACGTTGATGGCAGCCCTGGGGGACGGGTTACTCCGGCCACCCAGCCTGCATTATTGATGAGAGGATAACGTCTTTGATTCTTCCTCCTCATTAACACGCCTCCTCCCTCTCTGGGGATGGACAGCTGCCATTGTCCTGCTGAACGGTGACATGCTTCTAAAAGTGGACGAGATTAACCCACAATTGTCTGAGGAAAAATCTTGAGATACTGACAGTGTTTTAAAGGAACGAGGTGGTGGACGCCTCTATTCGAATTCACATAGACTCGTATATGTTATTTTTGTCTATCAACTGATGTTAAGAAAACGTTCCTAGTATCCTTACAGTCCCGGGAAAGTTGTGGCAACATTTTACGACGTTTTATTTAGTGTTTGATGTTAAGGGCAGCTTCTTGGACGTGTTCATACTATACATTCACTATTACGAGGAAACTTTAACGCGACAACATTTAAAAATCTTGCCAGAGTTCGGTCTCACAAGAGGTCATACAATGAATAATTCCCGTAAAGGAAGACGTGAAAAAGGTCCCTAACTGGTTAACTCCAGCAAACGTACCAAAACATTACACTTGAGACTCTACTTTAACTAGATTTCTTAACACAAGATCAGGTTGAGGCGAACAATCTTTTGGGAAGTTTCTCTACCTAGTTTTTGCCTTCTACCTGATGTTAAGGCAACGTGACTAATTAATGTAGGGGTCTTAATGTAATATTAATGTTATTTTTGCTGCTTGGTGTTTTGAATTTGCTTTAAGTAATCATTTAGAAACAGTCAAATTTCCTGAACACGTAACAGGATAATCAGGTAGAAGTGTAGTGTATTTTCTCATATTCTCATTGTATTAAGGAAGGATTTTTTGTGGTTACAACGTATGTGATTAAAGGCACCGTTGTTGCCTACTGTTCAGGGAATTATGAACCAAATATACATGTTTACATCTCCAGTTACGAGAAATATTTATTCTTTACCGTTTTGTGAATCCGGTTTCTGGGTATTGATATTACGTTATTATTACTTAAATCCATTCCTAAATTAAAAACACAAAGTAAGAAGTACTCTGATTGGCTCACAAACACAGAGGCTAACATGGCGATGAAAATACACATAGACTCGACCTTAACTACAGTAGAAAGTCTCTCTCTCTCTTTTGTTTTTAGAATTCAGTCTTGCTGTTACTTTTACTGTTGTTGTTATTGTTGTTGTTTATTGTTTACTGCTGTTGTTATTGTTCAGGTGCTTCAACTGCTGGAGTCATTTGCACTGTTTTTAATTCGTATATTTTAATCTCGTATCTTAAACCCCTAACAACTTACCTGTGTGTGTGTGTGTGTGTGTGTGTGTGTGTGTGTGTGCGTGTGTGTGTGTGTGTGTGTGTGTGTGTGTGTGTGTGTGTGTTAAGATGATGCACCAACTTTTTTTTACCTAAACTTTTTTTAAATTAAGTTGTTGACTTAAAATCAGTGTCATACTAACACTTTCAACATGTACAGTACAAGAATCCAGGTTCACTGAGGAGACAAAATATCTCCCCAATACCTGTACAGTACACGTTTATGTTCAGTAGATAACAATTGGGTTGATATTAGGGTCAAAAATACCATATTAAATGTCTTCTTTAACCACACACACACACACACACACACACACACACACACACACACACACACACACAGTATCTAACCAACTGTGTACCCTTGATGTGAACTCTTAATGTAGGAAGCAGACAGATTTAGTGGCCTACCGTTGTGTATTTGTCGGGCAACGTTTCCTGAGACTAGATTTAGGATTGCGGAAAGTAAGGATTTTAAACGACGAGTGACGAGGGAAATAATGTCGAGGAGAGCTGTACCGAGTCGATACCCTGAAGGTGAGTGAGGCGCGGCGTGCAGTGTGAAGATCGTCATTCACTCCCAGGGGCCCAGGCAGGTCTTAAATAGGTGTGGGATGTGAGTGAGACGTGTTTAAACAATAATACCGAGGTAATCAAAACACCTGTTCCTTAATTATCTATAAAAGAGAAAGATCACAGAGAAATTTAATGATAAGGAGAAACTACTGAGAGACTCTTTGATGTGTGACGGTGTTCCTAATGTCTTATTTTAGTTTATGTCGAGTTAACTGTATCCCGCCACACCCAGCCCACTTGTGCGAACAGTACTCGACGGCATTTGTTTATCAGTAAACTAGCATCTGGTTATATAGGTAATAGTAACACAGTGTTTGCGTGAAGGTAATGACACTAGACCGAGGTAATGGTATGCAGGAGGTAAGGTAAGTCATTAGTGGCAGACGGCGCTCTAATGAACAAACCTTGCCACACGGTAATGACGTCACGCTGCAAGAGACATGGCAAGTGGCAAGACTCCGACGATATTTATGAGGGGGGAGGGGGAGAGGACGCCTTCCTGTACCTCCAGGAAAACTCTTGTCAGAGCTCTGGTGCTGTGTTGTGGGAAGACGTCCTCCTGGAAGTCTTGCTGCTACTGCTGTGATAAATGAACATCCCCTTTTAGAGAGAGAGAGAGAGAGAGAGAGAGAGAGAGAGAGAGAGAGAGAGAGAGAGAGAGTAATAACTGCTGGGGATGCTGAAATCTCTTTGAGTTATCGCGGACAAGGATCTAAACCCTTTCTACTGTTCCTCCCTTACAGCCCTTCTCCTTCCCTTATCATTCTCTCTTACCCTTCACCCTTCTTCCTCTTTCCTCTCCGTCCTCTCAAACCCACCCCTTCCCTTCATAACTATCGGTCCTTCCTCGCCCCTTCTTATCGAACCTTCGCCTCACCCTTCACCCTCACCAACCACCCACAGGGCCAACGCTATAAGCCTCAGTCTACATTTGCATCCTGTCGGTTACTCTCGTCTGTAGATGCTTTCGGTTCTGTTGGATTTTTTTAAATATTCGTACAATTCATTTTTTCTTCGCGATTTGCATTATGGTTGAGTCTTGTTGTTCTTTGGGCGCCATATTGGGCTGAACAGATGTGGGAATTTGTCTTACGAGCCGAGGAGAATCCAGCCTCTAATAGTGTTTAGATGCTCGATGCTGCTTCTGAAAGGTTCTTAGGTTCACTTTATTACGTCCTAAGTTTTAAAGACAAGAAAGATATTGTCTAGAATGACTTCGTAATTACCCTGAAGACTCTTTCTTTAACTACGTGTATTGTCTTATGAGTAGTTAAGTGAAGACAGGAGTAACTTACGAACCTTTGAGAGAATCCTGGACCCACTGATACTGTCCTCTCTCTCTCTCTCTCTCTCTCTCTCTCTCTCTCTCTCTCTCTCTCTCTCTCTCCAGACATTAGCTCATCACATATGCTAATGAACGGCCTCACCTGCTGTACAGGTAGGGGGTGACACTCCCCGTTCCTCTCCGTGCCTTCTTCTCCTCCTTCTCCCTCTATTTATTTTCTTCCTTCCTTCCTTCCTTTCTTCTTGCTCCTACCCGTTCTCCTTCTTGCTTCTCCTTACTTGTTATCTTTCTTCTACATTCTGAACATTATTCCACAGACTCATCATGCATTACGACCCTTCCTTGACCAGCTAAATATGTCTCGGGGAATAGACAGACAGACAGACAGACAGACAGGCACACAGGCAGACAGACACACAGACACACAGGCAGACAGACACACAGGCAGACAGACTGACAGACAGACAGACAGACAGAGGACGTAAATATATTAACAGGCGGTTTTGAATTGTTAAAACAAAAAGTTGCTTATTGTTATGGGGTAAAATATCAGCGAGGAATGTGTTGATATTGTGAGCTCTGGTGTGACTGACCTGCCGAGTGTGCCTGCCTGCCTGCCTCTCGTCTCACTCCCATATACTCTGTCTCCTCTCCTCTCCTCTCCTCTCCTCTCCTCCATGTACACTGTCTTTTCCTTCTCCTCCTCCTCCTCTTACCCTCCCACATACAGTACTGTCCTCCCCCTCCTCCTCCTCCTCCTCATCCACCTCCCCGCACCCCCATACACCACCCACTCTCCCCTCCCCAACCTTCCCCTCACACTAGCCCCTTACTCACTAGCAGGAGGGGAAGAGGTTGTGAAAATTCCTTCCCCTCATCCCCAAAGAGGACGAGACGCCTCTGTGTTCCCTCACCTCATCCCCCCAAGGGTGAGGCGGGGACCGTGAGAACAACAGGAGGGGGAGGGGGAGAGGAGGAGGAGGGGGTAGAGGGGGGAGAGGGAGGGGTGGAGGAGGGGGAGGAATGGGAGTGGAGGGAGGGGAGGGGAGGGGGAGGTTAAAGGGATGGAGGGAGTGGGGAGGGGAGATTAAGTAGTGGAGGGAGTGGGGAGGGAGAGAGGGAGGTGAAGGGGTGGATGGAGTGGGGAGGGGAGAGTAGCAGGGGAGGAGGAATGGAAGAAATGGGGAGGGGGGGTAATGGCCAGAAAATACAGTGGAGTAGAAAGCTATAATTAGACTCTACATATATACCTGTACAGTACACGAGTATATTGTGTTTATAAACAGTATTATTTATTTCCTCATGTCAACAAATAACATGAGAAAAAATTGTACCTCAGGGTCAACACACTCTTGAGTCAGGGAACAACTAAAATCTTCTACCAGTCAGGTCAAGTCAGGCGGGTATTGACCTGACTAACGCAGCCAATTATTTCCTTCTATATTTACAAGGTTTATTTATCTTCTATTCCTAAAAGTTGTAACAAACGATAAAACTCAAGAGGTAAAGTTTATTAAATACAAATTATATAATAAAATAAATTAAGAAATAGTAATTATTTTATTAATATTATGATAATTTTGAGACTATTAATTTTTTAGGGCGAGATTGTGAAGTTAATGTTATGTTATGTTATATTGAAGCTCATTATACCAGTGTGTGTGTGTGTCGTGAAAGTTCTTAAGACATACAACCAGCAATCATGACGTCAGCCACATAATATCAGCAATTCCTTCCCCCCCCTCCTCCCTCACCTACCCCCTCCCCTCCCCCCTCCCCACACATTAATGTTATGATTCCCTCTTCCTCTCTCCCATCTCCTCCATACCCTTCCTCTCCTTCCTCCATCCCCCTCTCCTTCACTCTTTCCCTAAAGATTATTCCTAACTCTCCCTTCTTCTCCTTTCCCTTCCTTCCTTGCGTCCCCCTTCCTCTCCATTCGCCCCCTTCCCCCCTAATCCGCCCTCTTCCCCTCTCCCATTCTGCCCCCCTCCTCCCCTCAATCCGCCCCCCTTCCCTCTACATTTCGCCCCCTCCCTCAGTCCGCCTCCTTCCCTGCCCCCCCTTCCGCCCTCCTCTCCCCCCCCCTCAATCCGCCCCTCTTCTCCATCCCCCCTCAATCCGCCCTCTTCCCTACATTGCCCCCCCTTCCCCCCTCAATCCGCCCCCTTTCCCCTCACCCATCACAATCTTAATGAAATCTGAGGGAACATTCATCTAAATTAATGAATATAATTGCCGGTTCTTCTGCTGCCAGTCCCAGATGAACGTCCTAATCCGCCGCGAGCTCTCCTCCTCCTCCCCCAATCACTGACTCCCACCTGCCCTTTCTCCCTCCTTACCCAGCCAATCAGTGTTTCAGCCACATATTTATTACGGTATCAGTCAACCATCTGATATATCCTTTTACTAATCACTTTTCCAATCTTGAATATGTCTCACTACCAACCAATCAGTGTTTCGTCCACCCCTATATTATGTACCACTACCAATCAAGGCTACATGCTTCCCTAATTCATAATATCCTCCACACCAATCACTGGCCTCCTAATCTTCCTCTCAAATATCGAATCGTTACAGTTATTCCCAAATTAGAATGATGATAAACTCATGTAGCGCTACATTCTTTTTTTGTTCTACTTCGTGTCAGAATTATTCATGCCAAAAAATGCAACAGATCTGGGTACGCTTTGGGTCGTTAAGTTGAAACAAATGTCGTCCTCAATAGGGTGGATTTTCTAGGTCATTTACACAGTGATGGTCTTTACGCCATCAGGTGACCTCACAGGAAGAAAAATTGAGTGAATCAGTAACTTGGGTCTGTGCTTGTCCCCTCTACGGTATACGGTGGAACTATGAGCAAAAGTGTGTGGGGTGTGGAGGACTTGTCACTCCGTACACGTGTGGAGGATCTGTTACTCATTACACGTGTGGAGGACCTGTAACTCATTACACGTGTGGAGGACCTGTCACTCCATGCACGTGTGGAGGATGTTAGTTCCTGCACGTGTGGAAGGAGTGATCCCCACGATCAGCAGCGCCATTGAGTCGTTCATCACGGGTCGATCAAATAATGTTCTCAACCTCCTTTTCAAAGATCGTGCACTGGTTCCCAAACTGGGAGGTGTACCCGCGAGGTAAGTACATGGGGGGCTCCCCACGGAGAACCGCTAGACTGCTAGTCCTCCAATTCCTCTACGAGTTAATAGCTATAATAAATATTATAAATACCGATACAAGTACAAATCATAAAATTACTCAAATGAAAAATAGGGGACCATTAGAGTTTGGTGAAAATGAAAAGAGGGTCGCCATGTCAAAAAGTTCGGTAATCACTGGTTTAGAAGGACCAGGTGGTCAGGTCACTGGTCTCTGTGTTCCTGGACTGGAAGGGTGTATAGAGGGTCTCCACGTCACTAATGACTGTTGAGAGAGAGGTACTGCCCAGGTCCAAGCTCTCAGTTCATCACCATAAAGCACAGACAACATAGACAAATTCTTCTCTAGATAACTGACCCACAATGAGAGGTGATGACCCCAGCCTCAGGGAGTATGTGAAGCACCACACAGGCCAGGACTGATATTCAAGCTTCACACAACACACATTTCTGCATTGTAGTATTCCAGTTGTTTTTATTGTCAGGTACAATAGTGCTACTTGAATCAACTTGGAATATGTCTCGTACTCATCAGCTGGGCAGTCACTGATACTCTTAACACACTAATTAACGACTTAACATTCGTACCTAATTTAGTGTTAGTCTTCTTTACACCGTGTGTAATATATCATATTTTAAATTTCTGATTTTTGAAGTTGGATCACTATTATCAATCTATTTGTATAGTATAACTTCCCCGCTGCTTAATATACGTCACGATAATCGCCTCCCAGTCCACATGTGTCCCTCGTTAATGACTGCGTCACTAGTGTGCTGGTCCCCTGCTGGGTCATTATCACAAGGATGATCCCAGGATTACCTCTCTATCACCGGTCCCTCCGTCTCGGTCTTCGCGCCTCTAATTACTCCTAACAACAACCATTGGTTCACCAGGCCGGGTGTGTCACCTCCGCTCACTAAAGTCATCACTCCAGCCTCTTGATCACTATTTGTCGCCTCCTGACCGTCTCTCCTCCTCCTCCTCTTCCCACAGTTTGTAGAATCTCTTGTTAACTACGTCGTGTTGGCTACCATTTTTGTGTCGTGGCTTCAGTGAGGCAGTTAGCTGTGGTCTTGCGTCTTCAGCCGAGAGAAAACTGTTTAACGAGGAAGTATTTAGAGATGTGAACCACCTCACTACTGACAACTGATCCACGCCACCACCTCCCTCACCCACGCCTGCCCCTCCTCCCTCACCCACGCCCGTCTCTCCTCCCTCCTGATCCCTCTACACTTCTCTCCATCATTCTTCTTACCATGACCATTTTTCTCTCTATAAATCCTCCACCTTCTTGAGTATATTCCTTAGTTTATCCTTTACACCCTTATACATCACCCCTAACTCTCTCTCCCTCTCTCTTTCTTTCTTTCCTTTTCTCTCTCTCTCTCTCTCCACCACCTCCTCCTCCTGCATTATCATTTCCTTTGGGTATCCTCTCTCTTTTTCTTTCCTCACCATTTAATTTCTCCTTATTCTCTTCCCTGTTTCCTCTCCTTCCTCGTTTCTCTTCATCTCCTTATCATCATTCATTTGTCCCCTTCTCTGGGTCTCTGCTTCCTCTTCTGCATTTCACGCCTCCTTCCCACACTCATCTATTGTCTCTCTCTCTCTCTCTCTCCCTGCGTGTGAGTGAGGAAGGTGTGTGGACTGGGAATATATTTGTAACATAAAGCGGCTGGGCGTTTCTTAATGTCTTTCCGCCCGTCTGTCTGTCTGTCTATTTGTCTGTGTCTGTTAGTTTTCCTGTCTGTCTTTATGTATGTATGTATATGTGTATGTATGTATGACTCTGTCTGTATGTATGTATGTATGACTCTGTCTGTATGTATGTATGTATGTATGTATCTATGTGTAATAATAATGATAATAATAATAATAAACGGTTTATTAATAGAGTTGCAGCCGGTGGCTGAAAATATACAAACTTACATTTGATTTAGACATAATGATATAATATGCATTGAATACATTTACAGGGCTGTACAGTACTTAAATCAGGAGTTGTTTATTATTTTAACAATAGATGGGATGGTGCTATTCTTATATCTATCAGTGCGGGCTCTTATGGGCTGAATTTTGTTGTAGTGGCGGACTGCGCGAGTTGGGTGGGGGGCTGCAGGTGGCAGGAGGTGGCGATGATGTGGGTGGTGCAGTAGTCCACTGCCAAACCTTGCTAGTGCTTAATGGTGGAGGTCACTGAGGGATGGCATTTCTAGGGTGGAGAGAGCGTTGTTGTGGCCGGAGTAGTCTGCGCCGAGCATGATTCTGCAGGCTCTCATCTGTACCTTCTCTAGTTGACGTTGTTGAGTAGAGTTGAGAGAAGACGACCAGGCTGGTGATGCATACGTTAGTTTGGGGAGAATAAAGGCGTTGTAGATAATCCTTAGCTCTGGCGTGGGTGACCCAAGTGACCTGAGTCGTCGTAGCATGTAGAGTCGGTACGAGGCTGCCTTGATTGTGTTGTTTACATGGGCCTTCCATTCCAGTTTGTGCTCTATGGTAACACCCACGAGTTTGGCAGACTGCACTAACTGGAGAGGATGGGCACCCAGTGTGACTGCTGGAGCGGTATTGATGTGCATGACTACAGTTTTGGTGTGGTTGATGGTGACCTTGTTCTCCATAGTCCATGCCTGTAGTCTGTCCAGGGTGCCTTGTAGCGATGAGTAGTCCGGTGAGGTATTGTCCACTGTAACCCCCACAGTGCAGTCATCCACGTACTTCCACCTATGAGGAGTGTCCGATAGAGCGTCGTTGATCAGGATCAGGAAGCACAGTGGTCCCATCTTGGTCCCTTGGGGAACACCGCAGGTGAGGTGTTGGAATGTGGAGACAGAACCCTGGTACCTGACTGCCTGACGACGTTCACTCAAGAAATCAGTGAGCCATGAGACCAGGTTGGTGGACAACCCTAGTGCAATGGCCTTGTTGATAACAGTGCAGTGATCAACAAGGTCAAAAGCCTTCCTGAAGTCAACAAGGGCAACGGCCAGTGATGTCTTACGTTTCTGCAGGTTTTTGTGCAGGAAATTCAGGAAGCTAACTAAGCAGTGTGATGTAGAGGAGGTCCTCATATTACCAAATTGCTGTGGATCAATTGACTGATAAATTCTAGCAAGTGCCCACTGAAAAACAAAGTCTTCGCAGAGTTGACTGGGTATGGGGTAATGGCAACTGGCCTGAGGTCGTTAGGGGACTGTGGGGTGGTGACCTTGGGGATAGGGGTGACAAATGCGGTTTTCCATTCATTAGGGCATTTGCTTTGTCTGAGGGATGCATTAATAATAGAACAGTGGGGGGTGGCAAGTTCGACTGCAAACTCCTTGTAAATTTTGATTGGGAGGTCAATTGGGGTTGTGGAGCGTTTGGATTTAAATTTCAGGAGTTTGTTGGCGATTTCAAATGGTTGAACACTGGGAGGGGAGGAGGGGGAAGGTAAGTAAGTATGTATGTATGTATGGTGAGAGGGCGGGGATAGGGGGTGGGGGAAGACAGAGCGGGTGGAGTGTGAGGGTAGGGATGGAGGAACAAGAAAATGGGCGGAACTAAAAGAGTGGGCGGGGTATGGGTGGAGGCAGAAGGTGGGCGGAGTATGGGTGGAGGTAGAAGGTGGGCGGAACTCAAGAGTGGGTGGAGTATGGGTGGAGGCAGGGGGTGGGTGGAAATAAAGAGTGGGCGGAGTGTGGTTTGAGTGGGTCTGAACTCAGGATACACATCTCTATACCTGGATGAGGGAGGGAGGGAGAGAGAGAAAAGATAGAGGGAGAGGAATGAAGAGATAAACAGAGAGAGAAAGAGAGAGAGGGAGAGAGAGCCAGCAGGGCAGGGCAGGGTAGGGTAGGATCGGGCGTGGTACCTGGGAGACGGTCGGTAAGAGGCGCCGCTACCTTAGATTTACGGTTTAATCAAGTGACTTAATGTAGTAACTTAGTTCATGAAGGCGGTGCTGGTCCTCGTGACTCCCTCGCCTCCACTGTCACTAAGCTGTTCACCTTAAGTTATGCCGCCGTCACACATAACTTACTGTAATATTGGCAGTTTGGGATATGAAATTCTTTTGTTTTTTTTGTAAATATTTTGTAAGTTAAAAGAAAATTGGTGCGTTCAAATTATTGTTATTGTTACTGATTATTAAAAGCTCTAGTTAACAGTATGGTGACTTTCTATAACACTGTCAATTATTACTTGATAAATAAGATGTTAACCAGAAGTCTTAAAACCATACACGAGGTATAGTGTAATTAAGTTAATTAGGCAGTTAATTAGGTAGTTAGCAATTAAGTATGGTAGATGGTAGATGAAATGAACAGTGACAATTTTCTTGATTTGCATAAAATAAATATTTACATACAAAAATAATAATCCAAAGGCCTAGACGCAGGTCAGAACTTAACAGATGTGTCTACTAAAATATCACACAAATACAAGCAAGGTTGACATTATTTAACCACTTACTGAGGAAGTTTTTGCATATTAGCACCAAAACCACATAGGAAAATATAATACAAGATTCACTCCATAATAGTAGTAAGGTTTCCAGTTATTGGCGACAGAAGCATATAAGGATACAATCAAATGGTTTTATAAGGTACAATACGTTTGGCTCCTTGCTGGTGATCACTACACCTTTGGTCGGAGTTTCACAATAGATAGGGAGCTCTGAGAAATTACCTATTTCCACACTGGTATAACTAAGGCTAAACAAGACCCTATGACGAAATAAATAAATGTTTGTAAGACTTAACGTGGTAGATGAACCGACAGTAACGTGCAGCGCTAGGTGAGAAGTCCACCAAGGGGGAATTTTTGTATTCAATTCAATTTCAATTGTTTATTCCTTGATAGAGGAAGCGGGATCCTAGTGCTGTCACTAGGTACCCCTGTACAATGACACCAGAAGCATCTGGCAAGTGTGACAAGTATATACAGTATAAATATTATAAAGGGGCTTACTAAAGCCTAAGGAAGGAAGAATATTCCTTTAACACATAATCAATATTATTTACAAAATATCTGGCCAGTATGGGGAGGATCATCGTGTCTCCGTCAGGGGTCATGGAGTGGTGGTCCAGCAGGCGTCACGGAAGCGTTGTGTATGGGGACATCTTAGGAGGTAGTGGATAAGGGTGCTGCTGTCGGGTCTTCTGCATAAATTTTTATATTAAATTGGGAGGATCAGGAAGTGAAGGAGCTCCTACAGTAGGTCTGTGCATGGCTCTCTGTCAACTCTTATTGGGTCATGGTTGTGATGCCGTCACTTTTCATTTCTGATTAGTGGCAGATAATTCACGCCCTGTAACATCTGGTGGGGAAGGGGAACGGAGAGCGGCAAGAAGGACAGACGCTAGAATGTCGCTTCTCACGCGATGTCTCGTTACGTGGCATTGTAATGTTATAATTGTGCTTAAAAAATGAAGGTCTTTACCCGTAACAAAGTTAGTATTACACTAGTGCAACAGCATTAAACAATTGTTGGTAGAATTACTGTACAGTATTTTTTGGCCCGGGTGGAGAGTTTTTCAGTGAATGTTCCAACTCACGGTATACATCTCCTACGTCATTTGTTGCTATATTTATCAGTTCATGTTTTACAACTGTTAATTCAGATTTCAAAATGCCATTTATTGAGCTCCGTACGTCACCACCAACTGAAAACTCTCCACCCGGGCCGAAAAATGCTGTAGTAACTATCGGTTTTACATAGAAATTAAAATACTAATTTAATTAATATTTGATTAATATTATAAGAGTTTATCATCAGCTAATAACGACATTTTTTACCTGGAATTTTTTGGGCCAATTTAATTAAGATTTTTTTTATTTTTTGCAAATTAGGATTATCGAAAAAAATGTATCTGGTAAAAGGTTCTTCCACTGATGAGAGACGGTGATCATCAGGGGTGAGAAGTAACGCTAACACTCCCGAGGTGAATACTGCGGTAATACCGCAGTATTTGCGGTAAGCTCTTGAGGTCCCTACAGTACATGCACGGTAAGTGTAGACAGGAACAGATCTGACTACACTTATCGTTGCAAGACGTCCATGAACGCTGCTTATATGCGTGTGTTGATTCTTCTGTCTGCATTTATGACTCTCTCTCTCTCTCTCTCTCTCTCTCTCTCTCTCTCTCTCATTAACAACACTGAACAAGGTGTGGTCTACTTGTCGCCGCCACACACAACAATAATTAACTGCTTTTGGTAATAGTTTAAGCTATCTGCCAGCAGGTACACGGCCACTCCTGTCGGGAGAGCGCCAATACTGTACACAAGTTCACCCAGGCATGCTGCCCCGGCGAACCCCACTTGTGCCTCGGTCGACCGACAGTACGAGTATCTCTCCGTTATTGGTGTGTGTGTGACAAGAACGGCGTCCCTCCTTCACTGCTGCTGGAGCACAGTTACGCGCTGGCGGCGGGCGACGATGGGACCAATATCGGTTGATGGAGTCAGCTTCCGGCCTCCCCAACACTTGGCCATGACGGACGCCAGCCAACCAGCCCGGCCAAGGACCACACTCCTCGCTCCTCACAGTGTGGCACATTCATGGACAACTGCCCCTTCTCTGAAACTCAGCCTTATGAATAAACAAGTCGACCGAAACAATATTCTTGGAGACAAATATGAAATTCCAGCAGTGTAAAACCGCAGATCTCGAGCAACTAAACATGAAAGTAGTGTGGGCGTGTCCCTGCCCGATGAAACACACCCACGATATTCATTTTCCTTGAAATTAAATTTCTAAGGAATTTGACCTACTTTGGAAACTGCCGGTGTATCCTGTAGACAACATGCTCACTTAGTAGAGATCCGCTACACACTTTACACTTAGCGAACAAACGCAACCAACAAGCCGCGGCGAGCGCTTGTGTGGTGATTGTTGAACTTTATAGAACATTCGCGAGGGAGGTCGGCGAAGACTGACGACCGGTGCATGCCAAGTTTTATGGAGGTCGGTCACTGGTCAGGGAGCTGAAGTACAAACACACACACACACACACACACACACACACACACACACACACAGAGGTGATTTTAGTATTGTAACAGAAATAAATATATTACTTAAGCATAGTAGGGAATACGACCTGTAGTGTTACAGTAAACCTTGAAAATAAATACGATGTGTCTGAAGATGGTAATGTTGAGTTTAAAGAGACCTCGGTAGCCTTATTCAGCTGGACCAACAACTAGGTGCAGCACTTTCAATTATGTCAACTAAATTCATGTCACTTCTGAACACGTGAACAATGAGGTAAAGTCCCTCAAACTCTTGAGTGTGACGAACATGTACTAGTCATACGGAGGTCACAAGTCGACTATATATACCAAGTTGTTTGACAAAGAGAAGTATCCTCCGAGTGTAAACAATAGCTACGTTACGTCACGCCTCTAATACTCACTCTCATTCACTTTTATTTATTAACACAGTTTTGTTGTTCACTCATTTCATTCACTTACTGAAGGAATAGTAATTATATATAAAATAAGAGAGGTGGTGGAGGTGTTGGGTCTCTTCACCTTTAACGTAGAGATAACTTGTGATCCGCTTACCAGCACAGGGAAACTGTTTGGCCAGCTAGAGGAGAGAAAATCAAGGTGAGGTGAGGTGAAGGAAGGTCACAGGAAAGCAGTTTTGGCAAGAGCATCATGCCAGATTTTGTGAAAGGCATCGGGGGGGGGGGGTCTGGGTGAGTAACGAGGGAAGATTCATCACACTTATCACAAGAAGTGTGAAGGGTGAGATTGAGGAGACTAGGAACTGCACGATATAACAACCCTGACGAGATCGTTACCAGGTCCGTGAGGTTAGCTTACTCCTTCAAGGTGATGGTGAACCTGTATGATATATTTTACCTTATAAAATGACGTGTCTTAAGGAGTTGTATACAGGAATATAAACCAACCTAGCAAACTCTCCTATCAGTGGTATTAAACATAGGCCTCGAGTCTATATAGCTGGTGGGAATGAGAACGAACGGTGCATGGAAACGAAAAACATTTAGCTAATACCCGGAACTGGGAGTATTTACCTGTACTTAGGAGGAGGAATACTATTTTGGCTGGAGTATTTTTTGTGGGGAGTAAACAAGACGCTGGGGAGTGTTTAGAGGCGAGCATTAAGGAGGAACCAGCTGGGGCCAAATGTGGTGGATGAAGAACTGATTTATTTTTTATTTTTTTTTTACAAGTAAGAAACGAAGATAGTTTGTCATGGGTTGGGGCGAAGATGGAGACAGGGTGTTGTGGTAGAGAGCTAAGGGTCAATAATTGGGTTAAGGAAGAAGATGTGTTTGTTTTGGACTGTTTGTGTTCAAAGATGGGAAGGTGGGTTGATGGAGGGCCAATGATGTCTCTTGTCTATCTCAGCTCCATATTGTCACGTGTGCGTTTATGTGTACGTGCGTGCGTGTGTGCGTGTGAGTTTACTTAGAGCGCAACTCTGAGGTTTTAAAAATATATAAATAAACAAACTGTATTGCATCTGACCTTCTGACATGATAAGATAAGACACGATGAAGAGACAATCTATTTTTTTTTTCTTTCTTTCTTTGTGGAGAAACCGAAGGAAGTGACATTTCCATTCCGACAATAATGGTTTCGTTTCTGCTTCGTACTCAGCTGGAGGCTTTTGTGGTGAGATCTGAGGCGAGTGACAGGTAAATGCAGGTAAATACCCAAGGAATTCAGCACAGTGAGGCCGGGGTATGAACCTCCTGTATGGCTGAAGGTGAGAGTGGACTTGTGAGTCGCCCTCCTACCCGTGACGTGACGTACATAAGCAGAGATGGAGGGGGGGGGGGTGCCTCTACCTGTGTCCAGCCTGTATTCTTTATTTATTCACGCCTCCTCTTCCTCTTGTCCTCTTCCTCCTCTTCCTCCTCATCTCCTTCCTTCCACCTCCTCCTTCTATCTTCTTTACCTCTCTCTCTCTCCACTCTCCACCCCATAATAGGCCCCACGCCTTGATGTTCTTCCCCTCGCCTACTCCCTACAAAGCATATCTACTTCCCATACCCCATGCCTACACCATACAACCCATGTTTACTCCCTACAACCCATGCTTACTCACCAGAGCCCATGTCTACTCCCCACTCCTACTCCCCACAACGCACGCCTATTTCCCCACAGCCTATACCTATTCATACAACCCACGCTTACTCCCCACAACCCATGCCAAGCTTCCCCAGGCAGGTCACAGGCCGGGCAACGGAAATTATCAGAGGGTGGCCATAATTAGCCTGGTTGAGGTTATGTGCCGAGGAAATGTGAATTTTTAATGGGAGTAGTATGACTCTCTCTCTCTCTTTACCTCCCTCTCCTCTCCGTCTTTCACATTTTCTCACATCTTCTCTCTCTCCTTCCTCTCCTCTCTTGCTCTTCCTTTTAACATTCATCACATACAAATGCCCAATGTCGTGAGCGTTATGTATCTTTGTATCAGAGAGAGAGAGAGAGAGAGAGAATCAGGCCATCACGCCACAGTAAAAGTCAACACAGACACCACAAGAAAGGGAAGAAATAAAAGAACCTGAGACACGAACGAGGGATCTTGTGTTAGCCAAGGAAGGGGATGGTACCTGCAGCCAGTATACGTAAACAGGGAAAAATACGGAAATGAGATGCATGCTTCCTCGGTGAGTGAATAAAATGCCTTAATGAGATGTATTTTCATTTCACGAATGGGCAAAAATGTAGAATGATCAGCATTTTGCATACCCAAGTGGACAAAAAGCGCGTTAATGAGTTTCATCAGGTGGACGTAAAGGTAACACACGCGTTAATGTGTTGCCCTTGACTCGGGCAATTGTTTGGCCGAGCGGATGTACTCAGGGTGTTCCTCTGATCATGGTGTCAGGATATTAACTCGTTCAGGCTTCTCCTGTCTATGGGCTCTGATACCTGTGGCCTCTCTTGTCTGTGGGCTCTGATACCTTTGGCCTCTCTTGTCTGTGGGCTCTGATACCTTTGGCCTCTCTTGTCTGTGGGCTCTGATACCTGTGGGATCTCCTGTCTGTGGGCTCTGATTACCTGTGGCCTCTCTGGGGCTCTGATACCTCTCTTGTCTGTGGGCTCTGATACCTGTGGGATCTCCTGTCTGTGGGCTCTTGATACCTTTTGGCCTCTTTCTGTGGGCTCTAATACCCGTGGGATCTCTGTTCATGGCCCTGATACCTGTGGGATCTCCTGTCTGTGGGCTCTGATGCCCTGGGGCTCTACTGCTTGAAATATACTACCAGACACGTACCACCACGTCACCTTGTAACACCAGGTATAACACGCCGGGACACCAGGAAACACCGTATAACACCAGGTATGACACACACTATACTGTGACGTAAATAGTAATGTAACAAACACTAGTGACTGATAAATGACACACATGGGGGACACACTATGACACCACCACACCAGACATGACACACTATGACATACACAGTATGTCACACTATGACATGACACACTATGACACTCCAACACCACCACCAGACATGACACACATACACCAACACCACCACCTAGACACACACACTATGACACACCACACCACCAGACATGACACACTATGACACTCCCAACACCACCACCCATGACACACTATGACACTCCCAACACCACCACCTGACACTATGACACCCTAACACCACCACCAGACATGACACACTATGACACTCCCAACACCACCACCAGACATGACACACTATGACACTCACAACACCACCACCAGACATGACACACTATGACACTCCAACACCACCACCAGACATGACACACTATGACACTCCAACACCACCACAGACATGACACACTATGACACTTACACCACCACCAGACATGACACACTATGACACTCCCAACACCACTCACCAGACATGACACACTATGACACCTGAACACCACCACCAGACATGACACACTATGACACTCCCAACACTACCACACAGACATCACCACACACAGACATGACACACTATGACACTCCCTAACACCACCACAGACATGACACACTATGACACTCCCAACACCACCACCAACATGACACACTATGACACTCCCAACACCACCACCACAGACATGACACACTATGACACTCCCCAACACCACCACCAGACATGACACACACTATGACACACTATGACACACACCACCACCAGACATGACACACTATGACACTCCCACACACCACCAGACATGACACACTATGACACTCCCCAACACCACCACCAGACATGACACACTATGACACTCCCCAACACCACCATCAGACATGACACATACTGACCAACACCACCACCAGACATGACACACTATGACACTCCAACACCACCACACATGACACACACTATGACACTCACAACACCACCACCAAAGCATGACACACTATGACACTCCCAACACCACCACCAGACATGACACACTATGACACTCCCAACACCACCACCAGACACACTATGACACTCACAACACCACCACCAGACATGACACACTATGACACTCCCAACACCACCACCAGACATGACACACTATGACACTCCCAACACCACCACCAGACATGACACACTATGACACTCCCAACACCACCATCAGACATGACACACTATGACACTCCCAACACCACCACCAGACATGACACACTATGACACTCAGCCACAAAATCAGACATGACACACTATCACAAGAGGACTACACCCTGACTCGCCTGTACCAGACTTCTCCACCACTTCAGTCATAAACAGAACCTAACCTAACCTAACCTAACCTAACCCCCATATCTAGCGTTAGGGTGTTTAATCATCAGGTGAAATAAGGTAAATGGTTAATCTTCAGGTGATCCCAAATTTGTATCCAGAGCGGAGACAGAGAGACAGAAACACAGACAGACAGACAGACAGACAGACAGCTGCAGAGGTGGATGGTCAGTTTCAGCCGTCAATAACAAGAGTCCAGGTCCCCCCAACAGTGTCACCGCGTCTGTCATACCCGTGTTGTCATTTCTCTGTCATAACCGTGTTGTCATTTCTCTGTCATACCCATGTTGTCATATCTGTGGCCTATCACAGTCATGGCTTGAGTGGATTTAGCTTCAAACGATTAATTTAAAAAAAGCTAACTTGCCTTTTCTTAACAGATCACTCTTTACTCAGGCTCTTAGCTTTAGCGATGTTAGCTTCACAGAAAAGATACATCACAGCTAACATTTTAACACTTCACAAACGAACTGGCGGATGACTGGATTATTGACCTCCTCATTCTCATGGCTACATCTCTGGCTGACCTCCACATACCTCCCAAGGCTACATATCTGGCCTCCACATACCTCCCAAGGCTACATCAATTCAGTGGTTTGTAAACTGGTTGGTCGATTTACATAATATCCGTGTCTCGGGGGCTGGTGGGGTCCTTACACGTCCTGGGGCCATGTTTCCTGCATACACTGTGTTCTGTTTATCATTCCTACTCTTTTTCTTCTATTACGTCTTTATAGGTATATTTATCAGTTATTTTCCTGGTTTTCCGTTTTTGCTTATATGTTATTCATTTGTCTAGTTTATTGGTTATATATTATTGTCTGTCTGTCTGTTATTCACTTGTTATTGGTTTTTTTTACCTATGTTTTTCACTTATTTATTTATTTATTTACTTATTTTATTTATTTTTAATTTTATTTATTTATTTATTTATTTATTTATGCTTTATATTCTAATTTATTTTTATTTTTATCGTGCATTTTGTTTATTTGTTATTTAAATGTTTGGTCACCCCTCAGTTATTTCATTTATTTATTCATTAATCTTTACCTATCCATCTAATTCTCAGTTTATATTAGTATCTTTTTTATTTTTTATTTGTAAATTTACATATCAATTTATGTATCAGATTTTTCCTAATGCTCTGATACAGCTAGTTGCTAGTTAGTCGTGGGTCAGAATGTTACCTAGTTCTGTTGTCCTTGATGTTAACTAACCCGAGTACAGGATGTTGTGTAGTTAACATCCATGGCTCTAACTCACCCTAAGTCCAGGAGGATGTTGATCAGACTAACCTAAGCTCCAGATTATTTTTATTTGTATTTTAGCCATTTAATGCTCTAGACACTAACTACTGGGAAGCCCAATGAGGCAGTTACATATTTTGTGAGTGGCGGTGTAGGAGGGCGTCACCTGGACTATTATGACCTCCCTGCACCTCCACCATTTGCAGTAAATAAAACTAATCGTTTATTCGCATAGAACCACGACCCGGGTGAACCTTTACCCCCTCACCCTGTGGTCCTTCCTGAACTGTGTATACTAGGTCAGAGGTATTTTATTATTATTATTATTATTATTATTATTATTATTATTATTATTATTATTATTATTATTATTATTATTATTATTATTATTATTATTATTATTATTATTATTATTATTATTATTATTATTGGCGGCGATTCCTCTAGGCCACGGTAGGACGCCACCCTCCGGGAGGCTCCACATTGTCTCACTGTAGTGCATTAAGGTAGACCACATTTTTGGTTTTGCCATTAGCAGCAAGTATGTACAGATTTTTGCCAGTTCCCACTCTGGAGCATCCAACATAGAACTGTCCATGAGAGAAGCAAGGAAACACCAGGTTTAGGCCAACCATCTTTAGGGACTGTCCCTGGCTTTTGTAGATGGTCATGGCAAAGCTCACTTTAACCGGGAACTGAAGTCGCTTGAACTCAAATGGCAGGTCAGTGGTGATGAGAGGTATCCTTGGTATAAAAACGTCCTCTCCTTTAGCTTTTCCTGTCAGTATTGTAGCTTCCAGTACATGTGGCATCATGTTCTTCACCACCAGTCTTGTGCCATCGCAGAGGATTGGTGGTTCAAGATTTCTTAAGAGCATTATAGGAGTTCCAATCTTGAGAGTGAGGTGGTGAGGAGGCATTCCAGCGGGCTCCAAAGAAGTAAGGAATTTTGTATGGCACTGGACTGCTTGGTCCTGGTCGATTACTGTATCAACAGATTTGAATGAGGTCTCACTGCCTGGAAGCTGTCTGAGTAGAGTCATGTTGATTTCAGCCACTGTTTCATTCTTTGGTGCCAGAATTGCACATTCACGCAGCCACTTGTGATCCTTGTAGTGGTGGATAATGTTTGGGTAGACCATGTTAGTGAGCTCAGTTGAGGACTTTACAACATTTCCACATCCACAAAGAGAGGGAAAGAAAGAGAATATATACACTGGGAGAATTACTAAGGAAAGAAACAGAAAATTATAGTGAGCTCAGTTGAGGACTTTACAACATTTCCACATCCACAAAGAGAGGGAAAGAAAGAGAATATATACACTGGGAGAATTACTAAGGAAAGAAACAGAAAATTATATAAAAGACTGAGAGAGAAAGACACTTATAACTATTAAACCTTACCATATTAAAGTGTTTATCATCTGAAGTCTTATATATGAGTGGTAGTTATAACCTTATATCTTAATAACTCTAATGTTTTGATCCTTTCTTATGATGTTGAGCCCAAATAATAGTGAATGAATAATTTGTTTCTTTCACACGCATATGTAGTATATTGAGAGCCCTCCCCTCCCCTCTCCTACCCTCCCCTACCCTCCCCTCCCCTCCCCTCCCCTCTCCCCCACAAAAAAATCAATATTTATAATGTAATAATTCAGCCAGATCAAGACATGGGTATGTGGTAGACCTCATTTCTGCCACTCAATGTAATACATGTAGCACCGTGTAGGGCCAAAGATCAATAGTTCATTAGCGGTGTCTGCAAGTTTCACCATGTTTTTCACAACAACGGTACAGCAAAGTATATTTTTTTAGCATTAAACTGTTATTATTTGATTGTCTAATCATCACTACATATAACATCATCCACCATCACTACATACTGTATATCACCATCCATCATCACTACATATAACACCATCCACCATCACTACATATAACACCATCCATCATCACTACGTATAATATCATCCATCATCACTACATATAACACCATCCATCATCACTACATATAACACCATCCATCATCACTACATATAACACCATCCATCATCACTACATATAACATCATCCATCATCACTACATATAACACCATCCATCATCACTACATATAACAGCATCCATCATCACTACATATAACATCATCATCCATCATCACTACATATAACACCATCCATCATCACTACAGATCGGTAAAGTAGTTTCCGAGATTCTCGTGCTGACACATAAACACACATACTTCTTTGTTTTATATATATAGATTATTATTATTATTATTATTATTATTATTATTATTATTATTATTATTATTATTATTATTATTATTATTATTATTATTATTTACTAACCGGGATCTTCGTTGCAGCTATCCACAGAGCTACACCACTAATCCCTCTGATGTACACGCGACAGTTCCCGACCATACACTGCTCAAAATATTACATTGTACATCTTTACAACTGACTTCATAAATTACTTAAAATACTGCATTGTAAGTTTTGGTAATGACCTTCTGGTATTGAGGGTTAATGGTGTCGTTAGTGGTTGGTAAAGAAATTCAACTCTCTCTCTCTCTCTCTCTTTCTCTAACCGTCGTGGTAATGTTCTTCTCTGTTACGTCTGGCTTTCGTCTTGACATCCATGAGAGAAACTCCTTCCCTACACTTGATAGCCAACCACTCCTTCTCTTCACACTTGATAGTCAACCACTCCTTCTCTTCACACTTGATAGCCAACCACTCCTCCACCTCCTCCAAATAATTACCCTGTATTATATCCCTTTATTGTCTCTAGTTAACGAAGCTTCTTACTCATATTACATAGTACAGGAGGTATATCATCCATTCTTTTTAACACATACCACACCTTTAAACTGCCCCTTCTTCACAAGACCTATTCCCCCTACCATACTGTACCGACTCCTACTAGATCCCCTCCCTACTAGATCCCCTCCCTACTAGATCCCCTCCCTACTAGACCTTCCCATCCTCATTCCAATTCTCCCTGGCGGGTCCCCACGGAGATGTTGACAACATTATCCGGAGTGCAGGTAATTCACACTAATGACCGAAATTTGTGTTGTAACAAATTATACTGAGGTCTGGTAATGACGTTCGATTTCTCTTTTTTGTTTCTTTTCTTATGGGGGAAAGGGGGGAGAGGGGAAGGGGGATAGGGGAAGGGGAGGGGGTCGTCATAGGGTGTCTTGTGGGAGTCCATGGGTTACCCGGTAATGTGTTTGGGGTTACATGTGCAATGAAGGCTTTAATTGTTTGTCCATATGTGTACGGGAGATGTTAATGGTGTGTGTGTGTGTGTGTGTGTGTGTGTGTGTGTGTGTGTGTGTGTGAATAATAATAATTACATTTGATTTAGACATAATGATATAATATGCATTGAATACATTTACAGGGCTGTACAGTACATAAATCAGGAGTTGTTTATTATTTTAACAATAGATGGGATGGTGTTGTTCGTATATCTATCGGTGCGGGCTCTTATGGGCTGTATTTTGTTGTAGTGGCGGACTGCGCGAGTTGGGTGGGGGGCTGCAGGTGGCAGGAGGTGGCGATGACGTGGGTGGTGCAGTAGTCCACTGCCAAACCTTTCCAGTGCTTGGTGGTGGAGGTTACTGAGGGATGGCATTTCCTGGGTGGAGAGAACGTTGGTGTAGCCCGAGTATTCTGCGTCGAGCATGATTCTGCAGGCCCTTTTCTGTACCTTCTCTAGCTGACGTTGTTGGGTGGAGTTGAGAGAAGACGACCAGGCTGGTGACGCATATGTAAGTTTGGGGAGAATAAAGGCGTTGTAGATGGTCCTCAGCTCTGGCGTGGGTGTCCCAAGTGACCTAAGTCGTCGTAGCATGTAGAGACGGTACGAGGCTGCCTTGACTGTGTTATAATGGGCCTTCCAGTCAAGTTTGTTGTCTATAGTTACACCCAGGAGTGTGTGTGTGTGTGTGTGTGTGTGTGTGTGTGTGTGTGTGTGTGTGTGTAGGAGACGTTAACAATGTGTCTATAGGACAAAGAACCACTCTACTGAAAACTTTTAAAACTGACCTCTAAACAATGTACAAATATTCCACCTATAGGTCGGGTTTGTTTAGCTGATGATACGTGAATTTGTTTGAGAGTTCGACGGTCAAACTTTTTGTCTCACTCGTTTCTTGAAGGTTAATGTTTACAAGCAGTTATATCTTTACATGCATTAAATTCGGTATAAAAATTATTTAAAACTGGGTAGCCTTAACTGTTATATATGAATTTATTTATGATATATCAACATTAATCTAACATGATCTGTGAGTCAATGAGCTGCAAGGGGGTGGGGGGTTCTTGTACAATTAAAAAAAAGAGGAAATAGTGGGGAGATATATTTTAACTGGGTGGGGAGATATATTTTACCTGGGGGGGGGTATATTTCTCCCTTAACTACAGTAGATGAATTCTTTCCTTATTTACCCTCTTTTTTCCCGGTCCAGTGATCCGGTCAAGATATATACAGTAGAGTTAGGTTAAGTTAAGTTATGATTAGGTTAGGTTAGGTTAGTTTAGGTTAGCGTTTGGGTGTTTAATCATCAGGTAGAATAAGGTGGGATGTCTAATCTTTACGTGATCACAGTATAAAGCTGGCAGTTTATCTCTCTCCTATAAAGCTGTCGTGTGAATGAGGCCTGAACACCGTGTGAGGGGGACAGAACACACCTCCAGCTGTTACTGTTCCCTCCTCCTTGTTTACACCAATAGTTGGACACTTCATCATCTTGTTCTCAGCTAAACTTATACGACGACCCTTCTCTTCACTCCCACTTGGTGGTCGAGTTCAGCGTCAGGGTCAGTCCTTCTCCCCACACTACATTCCTTGCCCTCACACCACACTCACTTTCTACACCCACACTACCCACTTTCACCCCACACTACCACACTCCCCTACACCCCCCAACCTGCGCCCCACACCCTCCTTTTCCCACTCTACACCCACACTACCCCACTCTACACCCACACTGCCCCACTCTACACCCTCCTACCCCACACTACTCCTCTCTACAACCCTCCTACCTCACTTTACATCGTCCTTCCCCACTCTATCTCTCTCTCTACACTCTTTACACCCTCCTACCCCACTCTACACCCTCCTTCTCCACTCTACACCCTTCTACCCCACTCTACACCTTCCTACCCTACACCATCCTTCCCCACCCCCACACCCTCCTCCTTCCCCCACCCCCACACCCTCCCTACCCACTTCACACCCCTCTACACCCTCCTACCCCACTCTACACCCTCCTACCCCACTCTACTGTACACCTTGGTCCCCACACATACGTCAACACCCTCCCTAATACTTGTGTGTCCCCTCTTAAGGCTTAGCCGAGCAGCAACACATCTTGTGGCGGAACACGACGAGATCTCTCCTCCTCCTCCTCGGGAAACTTAGACTGGCTCTGGTATTCAATATCTTCTTAAGGAAACTAAATCCTTTATTACTTTCTTTCGAGGACTACAATTTGGAGGAATATATCTGGAAGGTCAGGTGAGAGAGGTCAAAGGTTAGTGGGATGTGGTCAGTGTGTTGGGTTAAGTTAGGTTAGGTCATAGACTAGGTTGCTCACTGTCTTGATGTGGTGATGTATAGGAGTAATTGTTGATCACACACACACACACACACACACACACACACACACACACACACATAAGAACATAAGAACATAAGAAAGTGGGATACTGCAGGAGGCCGACTGGCCCATACAGGGCAGATCCCTTTCACACCCATCCCAGCACTTCCATGTGCCTATCCAACTTCGTCTTGAAGCTCCCCTAGCGTCCCCGATCCTACTATAGCACTCTGGAAGCCTATTCCACATATCCACAACTCTATTACCAAACCAGTGCTTGCCTATATCCTTTCTGAATCGGAATTTATCTAATTTAAAGCCATTTGTTCTAGTTATTTCGTTATTACACACACACACACACACACACACACACACACACACACACATCGTACATATACATTTATTTGCATACACTATACACTTGCACATATATCATACAAGCACATACATACACACATACATACACACGCACTCGCAATAGTACAAACCCTCAAACATAATTACACTAATACAAGTAATTACATACATACATACATACATACATACATACATACATACATACATACATACATACATACATACATACATACATACATACATACATTCACAAAGGCTACATAAACACCCGTATCAACACCTAAACAGGAACTGACCCTATGAATTCTGTTCACACAATGTTAACTGACAGACAAAGGTCCACACACAACCCAGTCAAGGCTCGGGAGTCGCCATATGAAACTCTCCTTAACGTGAACTTGTGAGAACACATCTAACTGGCCCACTGAAGCTACGGTACAAAGTCGGAGAATAAAAAGACCTTAGAAATTACATCGAAACTCTACTGTAATTGATATAGGTATTTTGGTTGTCGGGGAAACCGTAATGTAGGGCGTTGTCTGGAAATATTTAACCTCGTTGGGACTTTCCCCGTGTGATAGTGCAGGGATTGGGACGTGGAGGATATCCTTTACTATGAATCCTCTGGTGGGGATGCGTCCTTTCCTCCTCCTCCTCCTCCTCCTCCAGCTCACACGGACACTCATCAGGGTGACCAGCTGGTATGAGATCATTCAGGGGAGATTTACGATACGTGAACCCTATTAATCACAACCCACTTGAACCTTTCTCCACCTGGCAGTCAGTCCTCTCCCTTCACCACCAGCTGGGTCCTCTGCCTCCTCCTCTTTCTCCTCCTCCTCTTTGTTGTTGTCGTTGTCTTTGTTGTTGTTGTTGTCTTTGTTGTTGTTGTTGTCGTTGTTGTTGTTGTTGTTGTCTTTGTTGTTGTTGTTCTACTTCTTGAAAATCGAGTGGGGTTAAAAAATCGTCTTCTCCTTCTTGTCGGTTCATTCTAGCTGTTGGGTCGCTGTCATTTGTTGTCATAGCTGTCATCCCCTGTTGTCATGGCCCTTACTATCATTACTGTCACCCCTATAATCATAGCTGTCACGACTGTAACCCCCCTATAATCATGACTGTCACCCCTCACTATCATTACTGTCACCCCTATAATCACGGCTGTCACGACTGTAACCCCCTATAATCATGACTGTCACCCCTCACTATCATTACTGTCACCCCTATAATCATGGCTGTCACGGCTGTCACCCCCTATAATTATGACTGTCACCCCTCACTATCATTACTGTCACCCCTATAATCATGGCTGTCACGGCTGTCACCCCCTATAATCATGACTGTCACCCCTCACTAGCATTACTGTCACCCCTGTTATCATTACTGTCACCTCCTGTTGGCATAGCTGTTGTCGTCACATCATAATCATTACCTTAACCCACATCGTCGTCACACCAACACCAGTACGAGTCTCTTACCACTGTACATAAGCTCGCTCAGAAACATCCACCATTATACATACACTCTTCAGGTCACATTGAACTTAGGTCACACCTCACGTAAGACTTCCCAGACGAAAAAAAAAGTAAAAAAAAAAAATCCCTTGAGAATTAACCAGGTAGAAAATCAGGGCAGGTTACGAGGTGCTTTAGGTACACACATTATCATAAAGGAATTTTTACCGGAGAAAAGTCAGGCTGGATCAAGATTTTTAGTGATTTCTACCTTAAAAATAGTTTCTCGTAGGTGCTGATGTGAGGACGTATACAACTGGTTTATTTACCTTAAGTTATGGGTATGGTACACTGTCATGGGTTGCGTTAGGCTTACCCACGCAACCAACTCCAAAGTTTGTTTTACCAGAGATAAGACGCCCGGCGAGGCATAACTGGGACATGTTTTTTCCATTAGGGTATGTTAGCCAGCCTTTAGGGGGGTGGGCAGTGAAACAGTGTTGCACTGTTCATCGCTTCACACCCACAAACCTCATTTTAAGCAGTACCCCCTGAGCCATGGGTTAGAAGATTAATTTTATTACAGCGTGAACGTGAGTAAATCATATATCCATGCAAATTGTAAATCATTGTATGGAAGCTTGACAAATAAATGTAAGTGCAATTATCTGCCCGTATCTGTGATCCTATCTTATTTTACTAAAGGTAATGACTGATTGGTTATGACATAGTATAACCAATAACTTAGATGGATGTTGAAAATTAAATGAATTCATTAAATCATCATTTATCAAGTATAAATCATGGAATGTCGAGTGGTGGAGTAAACTTCTACGTAGATACGCCATAATCTCCTGTAAGTAATCAGTGTGAAGGTATCGGACTCTACGGTAAGAAATAAGAAATACGACGTATTATTGTCTTTATATAATATAATCCACTCCTACTATCACCGATCCACCCCAAAACCATGACATACACGCACACACACACACACACACACACACACACACACACACACACACACACAAAGCTTATTCTACCATTCCTCGTGAAGAAAAAAAGTAAAGCTTCATATTACCTCGACATTACAATCAACACTCGCGAAAAAAACCCACCAAAAAGCAGCAACATTACATTCATACATGGAACTCAATCTCACTTTTTTTTTCTCTCTCTCTCTCTCTCTCTCGCTTCGTTTTTTTTCTTAACGTTAAAGAATGGAAACAATTACCCAACTCTTGCAACAATTTGGTATTTCCGTCAGAAGCCATTGGTGACCGGTAGCCAAACCCGGTGTGTGTGTGTGTTTAAGCCACGTGAAGAATCGGTGAACAGCGCTGAGAGGGAACTATATCACCCGGTGGGAAAATTTAACCCTTACCCACCCCCTTACTTCCTACCCTTTACCCTACCCCCCCCCCCCTACCTTCCTACATCCCTACCCACCCTTACCCACCCCGGAGTTTCTTTTATAGCTCTTGAAACTTAAGGTGAAACAAACTGAATTGAAACTTTAGAAAATCTATTGTGGAGGTCAGCGATTTGTGATGGTGGTGGTGTAGGTTATACGTGCTTCCTGCAGCGACGACACTCACTCTCTTTCTTTCTTTCTTTCTTTCTTTCTTTCACACACGCAGAGAGTTACGAGAAAGTATGATTATTTGAACTCATATTTTTTGGGGGGTATATTTTTATTGCCGCTCCACACAACATAATATTACATAAAGGAATAATAACTTGGAGACTAAAGAAACGTTCCTATATTTTTCCTTATAGTTTTTCTTCTTTTATTTTGTTATTTTCTTTATTTTTCGTTTTTGTTTTTATTAATTTCGTTTTTTTGTGTGTGTGTGTTTTATGTGTTTGTTTTTTTTGTGTGTGAAAGAAGAGAACGTGATACAAATTGCGTTCTGTTGATAAGACTCGGAGCCTCTGATGATTTACCCACAACTAATTTCACCTGATGATTAAAACACCGGAACGATACCTGACGGGGAGGGAGGGGGGGTTAGGTTAGGTTAGGTTAGGTTTGGTTAGGTTAGGTTAGCGTTATGTTGGTTAATATTATAAGGTAAACTATTTCTTTTGGGATTCACAAATTCCCAGAGTATTCCAGTTACATAACCTGACCAAACTTAGCCTAACCTAACAAAGCGTAACCTGCTCCTAACTTAACGTATCACTAACCTAACCGTGCAACATGATGCTGTATTTGTCAGCGATAATGTCCTTTATAGAGTGAGTCTTCGGCTGGTATTGTCTGGAGATGTGTTGCAATAAAATAATCTGAATGGGAGAATATAGATGACCTTTATAAGACAAAATCACCTTCAAGTATAGAATCTGCGTAATATTAAATAGAGAAACGCCTTAATGAATGACCTAATGAATGAATAAGTTCTAAATATGTTGGGGGATGAATAATACACAAGAAACGAGGAATTGGAAGAAGATGCGAGAATGAAAATATAAAAAAAACAGGTGATGAAAGATGACAAGCTGGTGAAGAAAGTGAAGAGAGGGGAAGTGTGTGTGTGTGTGTGTGTGTGTGTGTGTGTGTGTGTGTCTAGGCGGCAATGTGATGTTGTTGGTGATTGATGGAGGGGATTGAGTTTTGCCTGACTGCTGAGGAAGATATTGGCGGTGATGGGGAATGGTGCTGTCGATGAAGGAGGTGATGTTGGCGGTGATGGGGAATGGTGGTGGTAGTGAGGGGAGAATGGTGGCGGTGAGGGAGGTGATGGTAGTCTCTGGCTCACACAAGAACATGAAGCCGTATTAGCGGACGAGGATACACCAAAGAGAGTCAATGAGACTTATGTTGAAGACAGAGTGAGAGAGACCCTAAGGTGTAGACGTCTGGTAAGAGGAGAGGAGGGGAGTGATGCAAGGGGGTACGCAGCCAGTGGAAGTGTACCAAGTGGGAGGCCAAGAATAAGATGGAATAATGTAAGTGGAGAAGGTTATAAAGAAATCTGGAGTGATGAAAGAAATGCCACAAGACGGGAGACGAGAGGTGGAAGACGATAAAACGCCGACTGGTAATAACTATCAAGAATAATGAAAAGACGAAAGAAGAAATATAAATTATGTCCCAGTTATCGCTTGAGCTGTTGACCTGCATATCGTACCAAACATACCAGCATAAAAAACCTAACCTAACCTAACCTAACCTGGTCAGTTTCGATGTTTGGTTGTTGTCGAATACTGATGATCTTTCCCTTGTCAGTCTGTGTGGGTGTTCGTGTTCTTCTTGCCCCGAGAGGTCACAGAGTACAGCTATTGACCCTCTTCATTGGGAGGTCACAAATGAAGAATAGTGTAGTGTGTGTGTGTGTGTGTGTGTGTGTGTGTGCGTGTGCTTGGAAGGACAATTCTGCACCAGCCAGTTTAAATGTACCTATGTGCTTTGAGTGTTTCCCGATGCATTGGTTCTCCATACGGTACAGTCTTAACACCCATTAAACAGCTGTGAAAACAATGTACAGCGTCGAACAGTACTAAATTTACCGCGTTAGAGCAAATAAAACTCCACCACTAACACTCCATGCGTGTGTGTTAATGGTGTGTTGAAGGTTAGCCCACGCCTGTAAACACACACACTCATGGTGGGGCCAGCGGGGGGAACGTTCAACATGGTCTTAGGAACAAAAGTTTGAAGGTTCGAGGAAGTGTTGCAACCTAATACCCAGAACCGAACCAGAATATTCACGTCAATGTTGCAAGTTTGTTTTGTGTAAGTTGGGTTGTGTTAGGTTAGGTTAGGTTGTGTTAGGTTAGGTTAGGTTAGGTTGGTTGTGTTAGGTTACGTTACATTACGTTACGTTACGTTAGGTTCCTGTCAGAGTCCGGATATTAGCGAGTTAGCTGGGTATTACTAAAATGTCTTCAGCTAAGGTGAGAATGGTGGACAAGGTGTGTGTGTGTAACAACAATAATAATAATAATAATAATAATAAACGGTTTATTAATAGAGTTGCAGCCGGTGGCTGAAAATATACAAACTTACATTTGATTTAGATATAATAATATACGTTCAATACATTTACAGGGCTGTACAGTACATAAATCAGGAGCTGTTTATTATTTTAACAATAGACGAGATGGTGCTGTTCTTATATCTATCAGTGCGGGCTCTTATGGGCTGAATTTTGTTGTAGTGGCCGATTGCGCGAGTTGGGCGGGGGACTGCCGGTGGCAGTAGGTGGCGAAAACGAGGATGGTGCAGTAGTCCACTGCCAAACCCTGCTAGTGCGTGGTGGTGGAGGTCACTGAGGGATGGCATTTCCAGGGTGGAGAGAGCGTTGTTGTAGCCGGAGTAATCTGCACCGAGCATGACTCTGCAGGCCCTCTTCTGTACCTTCTCTAGCTGACGTTGTTGGGTAGAGATGAGAGAAGACGACCAGACTGTTGACGCATACGTTAATTTTGGGAGACAATTTTGGGAGAATAAATGCGTTGTAGATAGTCCTCAGCTCTGGCGTGGGTGCCTCAAGTGACGAAGAGTCGGTACGAGGCTGCCTTGATTGTGTTATTTACATGGGCCTTCCAGTCCAGTTTGTGGTCTATAGTTACCCCCGGGAGTTTGGCAGACTGCACTAACTGGAGAGGATGAGCACCCACTGTAACTGGAGGAGCTTGCACTGGAGTGGTGGCGGTATTGATGTGCATGACTACGATTTTGGTGTGGTTGATGGTGACCTTGTTCTCCGTAGTCCATGCCTATAGCCTGTCCAGTGTGCCTTGTAGTGATGAGTAGTCCGGTGAGGTGTTGTCCACTGTAACCCCCACGTCATCCACGTACTTCCACCTGTGAGGAGTGTCCGATAGAGCGTCGTTGATCAGGATCAGGAAGCACAGTGGTCCCATCTTGGTCCCCTGGGGAACACCGCAGGTGAGGTGTTGGAATGTGGAGACAGAACCCTGGTACCTGACTGCCTGACGACGCTCACTCAAGAAATCAGTGAGCCGTGTGTGTGTGTGTGTGTGTGTGTTAGACTTAATCTCAAAATGTTATAGCTGCTCTTTCGTTTATATACAATTTCTTAATGACATTACGAACTTCAGGCTTCAAATCCCCCCATTTACCTTTCACTTTCCCATTTACTCACCCACTCTCCTTCCCACTCTCTCTCCCACACTCCATCCTCTTTCACTCTCACACCCACTCCCTCAAACCCCTCTCTCTCTAATTCTCTCTTCGTCTCACACTCTACCACCTCTCCCACACACTCATTCCTTCTCTTTCCCCTATCCCCTTTCCCATCTCCTCTCTATCCTTCCTTTACCTCCCCTTCCAACCCTCTCACATCTCCCTCTTCTTCCACATCCCCTTTGTACTCTCTCTCTCTCTCTCTCTCTCTCTCACCAGCATGACCCAAGAAAGTGCCACTGTTGGGACTTGATATCACCTTTATCACCTTCTGCGTCATTACCCTCACCTTCCCTCCTCCCCCTTCCTTCATTATCCCCCTATTCCTCCCTTCTTTTCCTTATGCTGACTTTCCATCCCTATTCTTCTCTCCTATTGCCTATTCTAATCTACCAATGCTGATTTTTCGCTTTGAATTCCCGTCTTTTCTTTCATAGTTCATTCCTTCCATTTCATTAAATTTTTACCTTTTCTTAGTCATACCTTTTTTGTCTATAGTATTTTATCTAATTATTCCAGTTATCCCATTTTTTGTATTAACATATTTTTTTAATTTTCTTACTTTTCCTTAGTTATTTTACTTTCCCTTAATTATTTTACTTCCCTAAATTATTTTCCTTTTCCTTTAATTATTTCACTTTTCCTTAATTAATTAAATTTTTCTTAACTCTTTTACTTTTCCTTAACTATCTTACTTTTCTTAATTATCTTATATTTCTTTAATTAACCCATCTTTCCCTACTCACTTTTCCTTTCTTGGCTTACTTATCTCTCTCTCTCTCTCTCTCTCTCTCTCTCTCTCTCTCTCTCTCTCTCTCTCTCTCTCTACTGCGTCACGTCACTCCTTAGCAACTTCAGTCAGGAGTTTTCTCATAAGGTGTCTGGTGCAGGAGGAGGAGGAGGAAAATAAGAACCCGAAAGAACTATTTCTTTTAGTTTTGCCGTAGACAATAGCTAGTTTATTGTGCACCCCATACTCATCCTGTGAGTGGAAATGCAAGAAGGATTACAGAGTAGACGTCACAAAGGGTCAGGATATTATGGCGTTGAGTGTTAGAGTATTTTCAGGGCATGTATATAGGATTAGAAGTTAGCTTAGCAAACAGTGGATACAACCTTAATATATCGGCTATCTTCCCGTCAGATATAACGTACTGTGCTATTTCACACACAGTGTGCTCGGACTTGTCCCTAAAAGATTCTATTTTCTCAGTCTAGGACGTAGTGTTGGAGTGTGTGTCCATATGTTTGACCATACACTTTACATTTAGTCTTGTTCAGTCTGCTTGAGGAACATACTGCCTGAGGTATTTATACCCTAACCTTAATCTAGCGGTTACAACATCTTGTAATCTAGTGATCTTGTTACTTGCTCCATATACATGTTTTACTTGATACATCTCATCATGGTAAACAATGTACTGACTAGTGCTTATTTGCACTACTCTGTTTGGTACAAATTCATCACCAAGTTCTTTCCTGATTACAGTTTTAAAGGCTCCTTTTGACAGCCCCAGATTGTATTCAACAGTGCCTTTGTTAGACGCGAGTTTGACGAGGGCATCAACTCTGCCATGTTCACTGTGGCTTATGTGAGAGGGGATCCACAGCAGCTTGATGCTGACACCCCCGTCAACAAGACACGCATATTTATGTCTGGCTCAGAGACAAGTGTGTGACAACTCAAGGGTATCAAGGGCAGGTAGTGGGGACAGGAAACTGACCTGGAAGAGGAAGAGGGGGAAACATTTGGTACTCTGGTGGACCAGGGGAGAGAGAGTGTGTAAACAGAGCTGGTGATGTGTTGGAAGGAAGAAAGGAGCTGGACCAAGAGAGAGAGAGAGAGAGAGAGAATGTAAACAAAGGCGGGTGTGTTGTGAGGGAGGGAGGGAGGGGGGAGGTGATGCCCAGCTGGACCAGGTGATCCACTGTACAAAAGATGGAAGACAAGTTTTTTTATTATTGAGCAGAAAAAAAGTTTTCTGATTACTGTCGTTCTCAAATGAGTTTCACTCCAAGCTTTCACCTCCTCCCCCTTTCATTAATATTATTTTTATGCATGAATTTTCATATTTTAATTGTTATTATTTGTCATTATTAATTTCCATGTTATCAGTGTTTATTATTATTATTATTATTATTATTATTATTATTATTATTATTATTATTATTATTATTATTATTATTATTATTATTATTATTATTATTATTATTATTATTATTATTATTATTATTATTATTATTATTACCCCCAAAACATACATTAATAGCCACTCACAGAGCATAACTTCCTATCCACTCATAGAGCATAACTTATGGCCCCTCGTAAAGCATAAACATTAAGGCCACTCACTAAGCATGAGCTACAAATCTCCCACTCTGGTGACAAATGTTATTGAATTTAATCAGCCAAAAAAACTTTCCTACGGTATTAATTGGCGTTAATTCCATGGCTGGCGAGAATAGTTGATGTATTGCCACCTGTACAAGACCTCCCGTACTAGAAACTATTCAGTATTAACGCTGGATGTTGTGATCTATGTTATTATTCCACGTCTGACTGTTGACCCGCTGCGCCGCTCTAATGGCTCCCTATGAAAAATGTACCAATTTTCATTAATGATCACGTCAGTTTTTTGGGGGTTTTATTTTTAATGGCAAAAGCGAGAATTGTTGAGTAAACACTAGTTTATACTGGGACACACACACACACACACACACACACACACACACACACACACACACACACACACACACACACACACACTCGCGTTTGTTTTTGTGTGTGTGTGTGTTGAGAAAGAGAGAGAATAAAATATATTTAATCCACGGTTGCACAATATAACACAAAGACTCAACTAGTAAAGTGAACTCAGTCCTCCCCGGAAGGTAACACATGACCATTGTGTTATATACCTGACTCACCTGTGGGCCGCGGGGTAGGGTGTGGCCGGGTGAGGGTGAAGGGAGGGTGAGGGGAGAGTGAGGGTGATGGTAAGGGTGGGGTGAAGGTAAGGGGGTAGGGGTGAATGTGAGGAAGTGGGGGTGAGGAGAGTGAGGTGAGAAATGAGGGTGAGGGAAGTGAGGTGAGGTGAAGGTGAGAGTGAGGTGAGGGAAGTGAGGTGAGGTGGAAGGTGGGGAGTGAGGTGAGGTGAGGTGAGAATGAGGTGAGGGGTGAGGAAAGTGAGGTGAGAGGAGGTGAGAGTGAAGTGAGGTGGGGATGAGTGATGGTGAGCCTGAGAAAGAGGGGTGCAGGTGGGGTGGGGGTGAGGAGAGTGCGGGTGCGGGTGGGGGTGGGGGTGGGGGAGGGGGTGAGAGTGAGTGAAACAAAATCATTTCAAACTTGTTCAGAACATAAACAAACATGACCTTAACGCGTCTTTTTATGAACTACCTCTTAGTGTGTTTCAGAACTTAGTCAGAACCTGTTTAGAAATGTTCAGAATATGGTTACCAGTTAATTAAGAGAATTTATCTATCTATCTATCTATCTATCTATCTATCTATCTATCTATCTATCTATCTATCTATCTATCTATCTATCTTGAACAAATAACGTTCTACAGTGCTTATAACATGTTCATAACTCTTCTATTCATAGTTTAGTTTTCTCCTTCATCTCTCACCATCTGTGTTAGATGTTCATAATAACTACAGCTGTTCATTTTTTTTTATCTGTTCAGTTGTATTGGAGGTAATGAAGGTCAACTGCCACAAATAATCGCTCATTTTCATATATTTTCGTTCATATTACTGGAGATTGTTAAGAGTTTCTCCATATAAATCATCTTATTTTGGTATATTGTTGAAATATTTGATTTTTTTTTAGCTATGAATGGAAAAAGTAATGTGCGTGTGTTCCTATTTATTTTTGGGGGGTTAATGACCTTTTGGCGTGTGTGTGTGTGTGTGTGTGTGTGTGTGTGTGTCTGTGTGTGTGTGTGTGTGTGTGAGGATGATATTTATAGCCTTAAGCTCCTGAACTGACCACCCCCCCCCCACCACACACACACACCAAAAACAAATCATGTTCTCAAATTATATCAGCTCATTCAACCCTTCGAAACCTTTCTCGTTGCAGCTACTAACTCTTGTATAACCCAGCCGAGGTTAATGAAACGCCCAGGTGCTGTGTTGGTAAAACTCTCCAGGTGATCACAGGTGACCTCTATATAGGGGCATTTGGGTATAAAACCAATACCTGGGGGTTAGGTTAGGTGTTTTTTTGGTGAAATTCTCCTCCAGGTGTGTGTTAAGGATTACAGGTGAGGTAGCTCCATAAAGGTACCTGTGAATAGAAAACCAATTTAACCCCGGATAAGCCCAGGAGCAGCCGAGGCCAGTTTTAATCGGCTTTCCAAATTCAGTCGAGTTAAAAATTAATTACAACTGCAGCAGCTTTCAACTAAATTGATCGTTGCAACACAGCCACACTGGTAATGATATTAGGGTGTGGTCTCTCTGTATGTATGAGTGGCGGGCGAGGGGGAGTAACCTTGGGTGTATGGGAGGTATTGTGGCCTGGTGGTCACTCTTAACTATAGGTGAGAGAGCGACCGTGGGTGAGTAACATAACACCACGATGAGTGAGTGACGGTGGGTACTAGGGAGGTACAGAGGCGTGGTGGTCACTACAACATAGTCAAATCATCGTGTATGTCTCACACTGAAAACTACGCTACACACGCGTGCTACGTGTTCTTGAATTGCTACAATGGTTTTTAAAACTGATAACTCGCAGCGATACGCCACGCTTCACATACTGTAGCCTCAGGTTGTCTTGGCATAGCATTGGATGTGTAGTACAGCGTTTTCTCCCATTCCTTACAACATCACCAAGGCCGATGGTAGGTTGTATGTCAAGTTCGTCTCATTCTCACTCCCATATTCATTCTGGTTTTATATTGTGCACCAGTGAAGACTCTGGACTATTTGTATACTGAACAAACATATCCCAGTCAAGGATAACGATTGTTTTGATAGTGTATGTTTGTATATTACTTACATCAACACAGAGCCAGCTTTCCCCGAGGTGTATTACTCTCCTGTAATTTGTATCCATTCTCTTGTAATCCGCAAACACACTATAAAGAACAATACTAATCTAAAATGTTGTCTGAATTTGCCAGCATCACATGAACTTTCACCAACAAGGCTATTTTCATATTTCATGCAGCCACTTCATCTTTTTCTTATTCACACTACTGATCGTCTTGACTGATGAAACCGAATTAAAAAACATAGTTCATGGTGTGTACAGTGGACAACCCCCTATAGCTTCCCCAGGACAGTATATAATGCTAACGCGAGGATCTACTCCTAGCTTTATGTGATCAGGGCGAGACACAGGGCTACTAAGCTAACCACACACACACACACGCACACACACACACACACACACACACACACACACACACACACCTGCAGATGAAATTAACCTTATCGATATTCATAAGAACATAAGAACATAAGAACATAAGAAATGGGATACTGCAGGAGGCCGACTGGCCCATACAGGGCAGATCCTTTTCACACCCATCCCAGCACTTCCATGTGCCTATCCAACTTCGTCTTGAAGCTCCCTAGCGTCCCCGATCCTACTATAGCACTCGGTAGCCTATTCCACATATCCACAACTCTATTACCAAACCAGTGCTTGCTATATCCTTTCTGAATAGGAATTTATCTAATTTAAAGCCATTTGTTCTAGTTATTTCGTTATTACTGAGCTTCAGAACATCTTCCATTTTACCCTTGTTAATCCCACTTACCCCCTTGTACACCCCTATCATATCTCCCCAACTCTGCCTCTAATGAATGTAAGCCAAAGCTTTTCAGTCTTTCTTCATATGGAAGGTTTCTAATATTATGGATCATTTTTATTCTTTCTTGTACTCTCTCCAAAGAATCTATGTCCATTCTATAATAAGGACCAGAACTGAACCGCTAATCCATGTGTGGCCCCACTAATGCTAGGTAAAGTTTCAAGATAACGTCAGCAGTTCTGTTACTCACAGACCTAGATATGAACCCAAGAACCTGTTTGCCTTGTTGCGAACGCTAATACATTGTTTTCTAGGTTTCAAGTCGTTGCTAACAAATACACCCAGATCTTTCACAAACTGAGTTTTCTATTTCCGTGTTACCTAGTTTATACTTAACGTTTGTATTCGTCTTCCCTATCTGTAGTACTTGCATTTATCAGTATTAAATCATTTGCCAGTCTACTGACCACTCATGTGAGGTATCAGATCTCTTTAGGTGTTCAAAGTCACTGTCTGAATTTATCACCCCCATTTTGGTCATCATCTGCAAATTTACTAATCCTACTAGTTATGCCTAAATCAAGATCATTAATGAATATAACAAACAGCAGAGGGCCTTACAGACCCTGGGGAACTCCGCTTTTGACCGCACCCCAGTCTGACTTTAATCCATTTATGCTGACTCTTTGTTTCCTACCAGTTAACCATGACCTAATCCATTTTAATACTGATCCACCTATTCCATGTGCTTACCTTCCTTATCAATCTCTCATGAGGGACTCTATCGAATGCTTTACTGAAATCTAAATATATATCATATGACTTATCATTATCTACCGCCTATACTTCTGAGAAAGCTAAGCAATTTGTGTGACAAGAACGTCCCTGGTGAACCGTGCTGAGAAGAATGAATTGATGTTTCAAGGTGGCTTCTGATTTTTGTAGCAATAATTGACTCAGCAACTTGCCTATGATTGACGAGACTAATGGACGGTAATTTGATGCTATTGATTTATCACCTTTTTGAAAATCGGAACTACATTTGCAAGTTTCCAAGCTTCTGCACTAGGCCCGATTCTAATGACTTATTAAATAAAACTGCTAATGGATTACTCAACTCATCTCTACATTCTTTTAATATTCTAGCATATACCTCGTCTGGACCAGCCACCAAACTAACCACAAAGGCATCAAACTAACCACAAAGCCACCAAACTAACCACAAAGGCATCAAACTAACCACAAAGCCACCAAACTAACCACAAAGGCATCAAACTAACCACAAAGCCACCAAACTAATCACAAAGCCACCACACACTAACCACAAAGCCACCAACTAACCACAAAGCCATCAAACTAACCACAAAGCCACCAAACTAACCACAAAGCCACCAAACTTACCACTAAGCCACCAAACTTACCACTAAGCCACCAAACTAACCACAAAAGTCAAACTAACCACAGCCAACAACCAACCACAAAGCCACCAAACTAACCACAAAGCCAAAACTAACCACAAAGCCACCAAACTAACCAACAAAGCCACCACACTAACCACAAACACCAAACTAACCACAAAGCCATCAAACTAACCACAAAGCCATCAAACTAACCACAAAGCCACCAACTTACCACTAAGCCACCAAACTTACTACTAAGCCCACCAAAGCCATTAGATCATATGGGTCTCTTAAGTAGTTCAGTTATTATACTCTTTATTAAGGCTTATTATAATTCCTATTATTTACAAAGGTTAAGACATGTGGGGTGGGAGGCGGAGGAAGAACGGGGAGGAGGAGCGTGTAGGACGGGAGGAGGAGGGGTAGGAGCGGAGGAGGGGCAGGTGGGACGGGAGGAGGGGCGGGTAAGACGGGAGGAGGAGCGGGTAGGGCGAGAGGAGGAGCGGGTAGGGCGGAGGAGGAGCAGGTAGGACGGGAGGAGGAGCGGGTAGGACAGGAGGAGGAGAATTGGGAAGAGGGAAGAGCGGGAGGAGGAGGAGGAGGAGGAGGAGGAAGGTTTTGGAGTGGGGGGGAAGAGTCGACTTGTGCCTCTCATAACTAACATGATTAGACTTGTGTTTTTTACCCCCAATTTGTGTTTATTTACGAGAGAAAAACACCGTAGTGAATTGATTTTAAAACACACACACACACACACACACACACACACACACACACACACACACACACACACACACACAGAAGAAACAATTATTAAGTCTACCTAACACAAGATCGACTCTGAGTGAGGGGAGTGTGGTGGTAGATGAGGACGGAGGGGCAGAGGAGGAGGAGGGGCAAGAGGAGAAGGGTAAGGGGCAAGACAGCTGGACGAGAAAGGGGAGGGCAGGAGGAGAGGCAGGGAAAAGGAGACACCACTTTCTAACCTAACCTAACCTAACCTAACCTAACCTAACCTAACTTGACAGTCTTGGGTTATATTTTGGATAGGTTAGATATGATTAGGTTATATTTAGGTTCCTCCTCCACCTGGCTCCCTCCTCTACCTGGCTCCTCCACCTGGCCCTCCTCCACTGGCCTCCTCCTCCTCCACCTGGCCCTCCTCCACCTGGCCCTCCTCCACCTGGCCCTCTCCACCTGGCCCTCCACCTGGCCCTCCTCCACCTGGCCCTCCTCCACCTGGCCCTCCTCCACCTGGCCTCTCCCCTGGCCTCTCCTCCACCCTGGCCTCCTCCCACCCCGGCCTCCTCCACCTGGCCCTCTCCCACCTGGCCTCCCTCCACCCTGGCCTCCCACCTCTCGTAGTCCCCCTGAAAGTTTACGGTTAAACCTCCCTTACAGTTCCTTCTTCAAATAATCCATTAAATTGAGGTTTCATATCTAACGGATCCTCTAATAACGGACTTTTATCTCCTATAGTTCGTTAGATGAAGGTTTCTCATATAACGAGCCCTCGATATAACGGATTTTCCTCTTCATATTAGTCCGTTAAAGAGAGGTTTCACTGTACCCAAATATCGACTAAATTTTCTCTCATGTTGGATGATTAGGAAACATTGATTACTGTATATGAGAAGATTTTTTTTTTATTCGTGTCATTCGATTCAGTAAATACCGGACTGGGGCTTGTTTAAGTGGAGAACCGTGGCTAGTAAATTCCGGACTGGGGCTTATATAACTCATTACGGAGAACCGTGGCTGCAAACACCGGACTGGGGCATATATAACGCATTACGGGAGAATCATGGCTAACAAATACCGGACTAGACCCTATATGACGTATTACCGGGAACATCGTGACTTGCCGATACCAAATAAGAGCTTATTTAATGCATTAACTGGAAGACCGTGGCTCATGCTCCCGGTACGTCGTCCTCCCACAACCTGACACCCGCGAGCAAATACAGTTTTTCTCTGCCTTTCCATACCTTCCTGAGGCACTGAATGATGTTTTATACTCTCTCTCTCTCTCTCCTTTCCTTGTGTCTTCCACATTTTTGGCTTTCTCCCCACTCCTCTCTCTCTCTCTCTCTCTCTCTCTCTCTCTCTCTCTCTCTCTCTCTCTCTCTCTCTCTCTCTCTCTCTTTTCTTATTCCTTAACTTTTGTTACCCTTTCCTCTTCTTCCTTTCTCTCAGTCTCTTCTCCTTATTCCTTAGCTTTTATTACCCTTTCCTCTTCTTCCTCTTTCGTAGTCTCATAATTTTTTCCCTCCTCTTTTTAACGCTCTTCTCATCTCGTCTGTGTTCCTCAGTCACTCATTTTCTTGTGTAAAAAAAAATGTTTATTGATGTGACGAATATTTCAGAGGGACTAACTCATTCACGGACCCGGAACCTGACCTGACCTGACCTGACCCGACCTGACCTAACCTAACCTTTCTCAACCTAACTATAATTATTCTAACTTAGCCAAATCTAACCTAATCCATCCGTAACTAATCTAACCAAACCTAACCTCATCCATCGCTTACCTTACCTAACCCAACCTATAACCTAATCCATCCTTAACAAACTCGTAACGTAACCTAATTTAAACCACCCCTTACCTAACCTAACCCTCACCAAATCCACCCATAATCAAATCCGTATCTAACCAACCCCTAACCAAACCTACCCCTAACCCGACACTTCGCTTGACCGCTAACCGCCCTAACCAAACCGCCCTAATCCACTCCCCTAACCAAATCCACACCCTAACCCAATCCCTTTCACTTAAATCACCTAACCAAATCCCACCCTAACCAAATCCGCCCCTAACCAAATCACCCTAACCAAATCCACTTCCCCTAACCAAACCTACCCCTAACCAAACCCGCCCCTGACCAAACCCGCCCCTGACCAAATCCCGCCCCTAACCAAATCCACCCCTAACCAAATCCACCCCTAACCAAATCCACCCCTAACCAAATCCACCCCTAACCTATCGTAGAAACAACGTAAATTAACTTAATATTAATATTCGGGTCCAATTACGTTTTCGGTGCCCAGTTTTGACCCATCAGAGGTAGTGGGAAGACGTCAGTGCCCAGGGTAGCGGCTGGTCACGTGGCACGAAGCTGACTGATGGTTAACACTCTCTCGTTGATTACCTACACACACACACACGAGGCGATGTGGCATTCCTGTATGACACTACTGAATGGCACTGCGTTAATTATATGGTAATACAGTGTGTCACGCCATCTATCATGTATATCATGTGAGGTCAGAGAGAGGGAGTGTACTTAAGGATATATTTCCAGCATAATATATCATGTTCCACTGATGCTCACTTGGAAAAATATTGTTTTATTTTTTTTAACCATTATATTATTTGTTATTTGAGGATTAAAAGTTATAAATCAACGCCAAGAAGATGTTATTAGCGTGGAAGCGTTATATAGTTCTCCGACATGATGGGATCAGACGGCGTGGCCTCGTATATGAGCACCACTTTACATTAGGCCAGTGAGAAGAGGATCAAGATTTGGTGGGACTCTTAACTCTCCTCGTTAAACTGACGTACGAAGAATGTTGGGTGAGCTTCCTCCTCTCTCCCCGCACCATACATCTCCCAGGTTAATGTGAGTGACTTGGTGGAAGTGAAAGATGAAGGTGGAATGAAGGAAGAAGAGGGTGGAGGGTGAAGGTAGGAGGGTGGTGGAAGGTGGAAAGAGCGAAGAGGGTGGAAGGAAGGAGGGTGGAAGGGAGGAGAGTAGAGGGAGGTGGAAGGAGCGAGGAAGGTGGAAGGACAGGAAGTAGGAAAAAGAGAGTGGAGGGAGGAGAGTCGGCCCGGGAGGTGCTGTTGCCTGGCCGGGGTCCTGGAAAGCACCTCACTCGGCCCTTAACGTGCATCTCTCTTTAAAAAG
>NW_024732867.1:4592329-4657863 GCF_018991925.1 Homarus americanus | reverse complement strand
CTGTCTTCAGGTATGGTCTGTGCTTCAGTGGTCTGTGTCTTCAGGTATGGTCTCAGTCCTCAGGTATGGTCTGTGTCCCAGGTATGGTCTGTGCCTCAAGTATGGACTGTGTCTTCAGGTATAGTCTGTGTCTTCAGGTATGGTCTGTCTCTTCAGGTATGGTCTGTGTCTTCAGGGTATTTGTGTCTTCAGGTATGGTCTGTGTCTTCAGGTATGGACTGTGTCTCAGGTATGGTCTGTGTCCAGGTATGGCCTGTGTCTTCAGGTTTCTGTGTCTCAGGTATGGTCTGTGTCTGTGGATGTGGCTCAGGTCTCTCACAGGTATGGTCTGTGTCTTCAAGGTATGGTCTGTGTCCTCAGGTATGGTCTGTGTCTTCAGGTGTGGCCCAGTCCTAGTATTCGTTCTCTGTCTTCAGGTATGGTCTGTGTCTTTAGGTATGGTGTGTCTTCAGGTATGGTCTGTCTTCAGGTATGGTCTGTGTCTTCAGGTGGTCTGTGTCCTCAGGTATGGTCTGTGTCCTCAGGTATGGTCTGTGTCCTCAGGTATGGTCTGTGTCCTCCAGGTATGAGATGTGTCCTCAGGTATGGTCTGTGTCTTCAGGTATGGTCTGTGTCTTCAGGTATGGTCTGTGTGCTTCCAGGTATGGTCTGTCTTCAGGTATGGTCTGTGTCCTCAGGTATGGTCTGTGTCCTCAGGTATGGTCTGTGTCCTCAGGTATGGTCTGTGTCCTCAAGGTATGGTCTATAATACAGGTATGGTCTGTGTCTTCAGGTATGGTCTGTGTCTTCAGGTATGGTCTGTGTCTTCAGGTATGGTCTGTGTCTTCAGGTATGGTGTGTGTCCTCAGGTATGGTCTGTGTCTTCAGGTATGGTCTGTGTCTTCAGGTATGGTCTGTGTCCTCAGGTATGGTCTGTGTCCTCAGGTATGGTCTGTGTCCTCAGGTATGGTCTGTGTCTTCAGGTATGGTCTGTGTCCTCAGGTATGGTCTGTGTCCTCCAGGTATGGTCTGTGTCTTCAGGTATGGTCTGTGTCTTCAGGTATGGTCTGTGTCTTCAGGTATGGTCTGTGTCTTCAGGTATGGTCTGTGTCCTCCAGGTATGGTCATGTCCTCCAGGTATGGTCTGTGTCCTCAGGTATGGTCTGTGTCCTCAGGTATGGTCTATGTCTTCAGGTATGGTCTGTGTCTTCAGGTATGGTCTGTGTCTTCCAGGTATGGTCTGTGTCTTCAGGTATGGTCTGTGTCTTCAGGTATGGTGTGTGTCCTCAGGTATGGTCTGTGTCTTCAGGTATGGTCTGTGTCTTCAGGTATGGTCTGTCCTCAGGTATGGTCTGTGTCCTCAGGTATGGTCTGTGTCCTCAGGTATGGTCTGTGTCTTCAGGTATGGTCTGTGTCCTCAGGTATGGTCTGTGTCCTCAGGTATGGTCTGTGTCTTCAGGTATTTATGGTCTGTGTCTTGTTATGGTCTGTGTCTTCAGGTATGGTCTGTGTCTTCAGGTATGGTGTGTCCTCCAGGTATGGTCTGTGTGTCCTCAAGGTATGGTCTGTGTCTTCAGGTATGGTCTGTGTCTTCAGGTATAGTCTGTGTCTTCAGGTATGGTCTGTGTCCTCAGGTATGGTCTGTGTCCTCAGGTATGGTCTGTGTCCTCAGGTATGGTCTGTGTCTTCAGGTATGGTCTGTGTGTCTTCAGGTATGGTCTGTGTCCTCAGGTATGGTCTGTGTCTTCAGGTATGGTCTGTGTCTTCAGGTATGGTCTGTGTCTTCCAGGTATGGACTGTCTTCAGGTATGGTCTGTGTGTCTTCAGGTATGGTCTGTGTCTTCAGGTATGGTCTGTGTCTTCAGGTATGGTCTGTGTCTTCAGGTATGGTCTGTGTCCTCAGGTATGGTCTGTGTCCTCAGGTATGGTCTGTGTGTCTTCAGGTATGGTCTGTGTCTTCAGGTATGGTCTGTGTCTTCAGGTATAGTCTGTGTGTCTTCAGGTATGGTCTGTGTCTTCAGGTATGGTCTGTGTCTTCAGGTATGGACTGTGTCTTCAGGTATGGTCTGTGTCTTCAGGTATGGTCTGTGTCTTCAGGTATGGTCTGTGTCTTCAGGTATGGTCTGTGTCCTCAGAGTATGGTCTGTGTCCTCAGGTATGGATCTGTGTGTCTGGGTATGGTCTGTGTCTTCAGGTATGGTTTGTGTCTTCAGGTATGGTCTGTGTCTTCAGGTATGGTCTGTGTCCTCAGGTATGGTTTGTGTCTTCAGGTATGGTCTGTGTCTTCAGGTATGGTCTATGTCTTCAGGTATGGTCTGTGTCTTCAGGTATGGTCTGTGTCTTCAGGTATGGTCTGTGTCTTCAGGTATGGTCTATGTCTTCAGGTATGGTCTGTGTCTTCAGGTATGGTCTGTGTCTTCAGGTTATGGTCTGTGTCTTCAGGTATGGTCTGTGTCTTCAGGTATGGTCTGTGTGTCTTCAGGTATGGTCTATGTCTTCAGGTATGGTCTGTGTCTTCAGGTATGGTCTATGTCTTCAGGTATAGTCTGTGTCTTCAGGTATAGTCTATGTCTTCAGGTATAGTCTATGTCTTCAGAGTATGGTCTGTGTCTTCAGGCCCATGGTCTGTGTCTTCAGGTATGGTCTGTGTCTTCAGGTATAGTCATGTCTTCAGGTATAGTCTAGCATCTTCAGAGTATGGTCTGTGTCTTCAGGTATGGTCTGTGTCTTCAGGTATGGTCTGTGTCTTCAGGTATGGTCTGTGTCTTCAGGTATAGTCTATGTCTTCAGGTATGGTCTGTGTCTTCAGGTATGGTCTGTCAACTGAGTATGGTCTGTGTCTTCAGGTATGGTCTGTGTCTTCAGGTATGGTCTGTGTCTTCAGGCCCCATGGTCTGTGTCTTCAGGTATGGTCTGTGTCTTCAGGTATGGTCTGTGTCTTCAGGTATGGTCCTGTGTCTTCAGGTATGGTCTGTGTCTTCAGAGTATGGTCTGTGTCTTCAGGTATGGTCTGTGTCTTCAGGTATGGTCATGTCTTCAGGTATGGTCTGTGTCTTCAGGTATGGTCTGTGTCTTCAGGAAGGTATGGTCTGTATCTTCAGGTAATTGTGTCTTCAGGTATGGTCTGTGTCTTCAGGTATGGTCTATGTCTTCAGGTATGGTCTGTGTCTTCAGGTATGGTCTGTGTCTTCAGGTATGGTCTGTGTCCCCAGGAGTAATACTTTACCTGTAAAAGCTGACAGCATCTTTTAACATGATGTAGCCATGACTGTCAGGATGTGTAATCGCGTTAAACTTGTCAATAATTTCTCGTTAGTTGTGCGTGATGCTGTGTACAACCTCGTGGGGTGAGGCAGGATAGGGAGTGGTCATAATGGTGATGGCGTGATGATGGTGTTAAAGGTGGTTGTTGTGTTGGTGCTGGTAGTTGTGGTGGTGGTGTTGGTAGTTGTGGTGGTGGTAGTTGTGGTGGTGGTGTTGGTAGTTGTGGTGGTGGTGGTGGTAGCTGTGGTGGGTGGTGTTGGTTGTTGCCAGGTGGTGGTGGTAGTTGTGGGTGGTGGTGTTGGTAGTTGTGGTGGTGGTGTTGGTAGTTGTGGTGGTGGCATGGTGAAGTGTGCGTGGTGTGCTGCAGTTGTGGTGGTGGTGGTGTTGGTAGTTGTGGTGGTGGTGGTGTTGGTAGTTGTGGTGGTGGTGGTGTTGGTAGTTGTGGTGGTGGTGTTGGTAGTTGTGGTGGTGGTGTTGGTAGTTGTGGTGATGGTGTTGGTAGTTGTGGTGGTGGTTATTGTGAAGGACCCACCACCAGTTTCCCTTACAGTCAAAGTGGATATGGATCACATAATGTTACTGTAGGTAAAGAGGGTGTGTATGAGTGTTATCAGGGTGTGGGCGGTGAATGTAACGTAACAGTGATCATAGGCGATGTTGTGTAGTGTGTGTGATGTTACCTGGCCTACTGATGTATTGCAATCAGATACATGAATGTGAGTGATGGGTGTTGCACATCAATTACTGAAAGTCATTATCAGGTTTTAAGAAAATACAAATAAAATGATATTATGTTTATTGATGTTATAACACGACGAAAATAGCACCTATGGTTAAATGATAAGTCACAAATAAAACAAAAGCCCTTTATTCTTTATTTCTCATAGACGTGGATTCTCCCTCTAAATATTGATGAATTCTGTCAAAAAATTCCTTTATTTTTCGGCGGCATTCATGGCGATAGACGTCCGTTCATTACTGCTATTGCTAGAAAACTGAGCGCTGGCCTGAACTGCTACCTACACAGGTGGCTGAGTGGACCAGCCAGTGAGTCTGAGGCTCTGAACATCATTGAGGACTCTATAATAGCCTTAGACCCTACTGTTGGAACACAGTCACGTATGTACATCACTTAACCTAACATAACTTCTTTCCAAATCTAACCGAACCTAATGTCTCCTCCCCAAGCTTAACTTAACGAAATCTAACATTACCCAACCTAGCCTACCAGTACCTACTCTAACCTTATCCAGGGGCGGATCCAGGAATATCAAAATGGATGGGTCCAAGAAGTTGTGGGTGGGGGGAACATGGCGAGCACAGCGAGCCCATCCAGCTGGGGGGGGAGGATGGGGTGCTGTTAGCGCCCCCCCCCCTCCGATTATTAATTTGTTTTTAAATCTGTCCAATATCATGGGGGGCTATTTTGAAGCTATGTGCACTTGATATTAGGAGAGATTCTGAAATCAATGGTAATTACTTTTTACTTTACAAAAACACCTGAGTAAAATACTGCATTAAAGATAAATTATTGGAATTTTCTTATGAAAAGGAGGATTCCGGACCCCCCCCCCCACCGGATCTGCCCTTGTTAACGAGTGCCTTGCAAAAGTTACGCCAATTTTGCACTAAGCGCCGCCATTTTGTAGACCTCTTGCTGTGAACCGTCCTGTGTAGAGTACACTAACATTATGTGATCCATATCCAAATCTCACCTAACCTAACCTACCCACACTTACACTAACCTAACCTAACCTAAACTTGATGGTGTAATCTTATAAAAATAATACAGTACAATATAATAATTTACTAAGTGGATTTTGTATTTTTCCTTTACGTCTCCTCGAACTTTTACTTACACTTTCAACTTTCACTGAACACTGTGAAAAAATCTTGAAGTCATTGCGATGCATAGAGAGTCTTTATAAGCTTTTACTATGTGCCGGAGTTGAGGTCTTCTTCCCTCAAGTTTGTGTATGTGGTAGAGGGAGTCTTGGTGGAGGGAGTTTTGTTGGAGGGAGTCTTGGTGGAGGGAGTCTTAGTGGAGGGAGGGTTTAAGCTGGTGAAGAGAGTCTTCAATGGTGGGGGGAGTCTTTAAGGTGCTGGAGGGAGTTTTTAGGATGGTGGAAGGAGTCTTTAATGTGGTGAAAGAAGTCTTTAAGTTGCCGGAGGGAGTCTTTAGTGTGGTGGAGGGAAGGTTTAAGATGGTGGAGAGAGTCTTCGGTAGTAAAGGGACTGTAACATGAAGGATTATGGTAATATCAGTATCATTCCTTTCGTCTCACATTCAAAATACTCGTATGAAATTATTAGTACAAAAAATTTGTTGTGAATTTTTCTTGTATACTAGCAAAATTGCCCGGCTTCCCTCGGGTTAAGTATAACCTTGACTGTCTCAGTTTGTCCTCCCTGACGCGAGTAACCACTTCAACCTAACCTAACCTTAACTGTCATGGTTTGTACACTCTAACACGGGTAAACACCTCCCGCAGTCGCCGTGGTGATATTTCAGTAGGAGAAGAGTTTTGGTTCTTGCCCAGATCACCCGGGGGGCCGTGGTCAATAGTAATACCAAGGTGTACAGCCTTGGGACCCAAATAATGTGTGTAGAGTTTCAGGTCTCACATGCTTCCGTTTTGGAGCCGATTGTAACAGACAGATAGACAGACAGACAGACAGACACGTCCTTATATTAAATATACAGTTGCCTGGTTAAGTGTTTGTTGATATATAACTGTATTATGCAGGCAGTTATAAGCAAACTCTAATTTACATTGTCCTAAAAAAATGAAATTATGTTGACAGTTTTGCGGTGCTGGCCAACACTCTCCTGTATTGGGTGCGACTTAGAGTGCATATATATATATATATAACTGAATGGTATTATAATGTAGAGAGGCGGCGATCATTTCCTGGAACTCAGATGTCACGAGAATTGGTGGACGTGAGAGACGCAGCCACTCGTGTGTGTCCCTCTCCCCCTCCCACCTACCCAGACGACCCCGACCACCAGATATCACCCAAAACCTCCCCCACCCCAGCAATCACAGTTCGACTCCCCAGACTTTCACTCCATCCTGATAACCGCGGCCTCCCCGTAGTGTGTTGCTAAATGAAATTTTCATATAGCGCTAGATTCATTACTAAAAGTAGCTTAAAGACGCTAAACCTTAATAAGGCAAATCAAAAGAGGTACTAAAGTAGTAGTTGTACGGTTTACTATACACACCAATATAATGACCATTTTCTACATCTGCTAATACCCAGTCAATTATATCTCCCTCGTTGACGTGTAATGGTCTGTCTGGGTCCTGTGAGGTCCCTGGTTGTGAGGATGGTTCATCATCTGCTTCCATTGTGCGACACATCCTTGGGTAATTTGTAATCATGACAGCAATTGCTCTGTCTTCTCAGTCCATATTTGATAGTCAAAACTGCACTCAAATTCCTGATGCTCAGTCTGTTACGCAGCGTTGATTTAACAATGCTCATATGACTGAACACACGCTCCACATCAGCATATGAATGAGATAACGTAAACACTGTTAAAGTAAACTCATGGATCCTGCAATTTGCTTTGTCGTTGAGAGCTGAATGTCTCTCCAGCTTCCTTGTGTTTATTGGTATTTTTGTGTCTGTCTGTCACTCACTTTGGGCGCCAGAGAACACTTGAAATATTTCCAGCCGCACTTCATATCATCTCCCTCTATTTCATCAACTTCGGGTCACTGGGCCATTATGCCCTAAAATGGTGTGTATATCTTTACTCATTGTGATCAAATTCAAAGCCGACACAACACCAGACAGGAAATACTGTACACAGTACTGTGTTTTATCTTGAACAGGTCCTGAGGGAGTGGGGACCCGCCGGTCGGATCTCATCTTGTCATGAACAGGTCCAATACGGGTAAATAGACCGTTTACTTTCCAGTATGGAACCTGTCAGCTGGTCGAAATTATGAAGGTGGGAATCATCGATTGTCACAATTTTTTTTAGTTCCTTAACGTTTAATTCATAAATATACTAAGTTTGAATATGTTAAATAAATAAAATAGTTTTCTGTGAGTAAAATCGCTAAATTTGCCACTAAATAATCTTGAAAATCACTCAAATAACGCCTTGGCAATAAATTCCATAACTAGGAACTAAATAAAACTAAAGTCGCTAAATCTAGCTCCAAAAGCGCTAGGTTGGCAACTCCGAATTTTTACTGTCTCCGACTCAGCTTCACTGTGGGCGGGGCCGGTACCACTAGACTACTCAACCCCCCAACACCCGGAGTTCGACCCCCAAGAGTTCCCCTTCACCCCCATTCTCCCGCCGTACCCAGAGAGCTGAGGTTGTATCTATATCTTCTCGTGCTCGTCCTTGGTTACCGAGTTCTTTTATAGTGTTTCTTTGACGGGATTTGTGCAGCGTTTGGTTGTGTTGGAGTTTTTGTTTCATGTGTGTTATGATATAAGATATTGTGTGCATTGGAGTGAGAGGCGGAGCTTCTGGGTCAGGCGAGACTGCATCACCGCCTGATATTAACTGAATAGTATTTACGAATTTCGGTAATTTACGTGTTGGTCTTACAATATATTTTGAAATTTTCAGCGCTCGTTTCTCGCCGTAAAGGCCTCTGCTTCGATCCCTGGGTATCCTCAGTCCAGCTGTGAATGGTACCCAACTTTATAGTCGGGGGAGTGAAAGCGGTCGAGTGCAGTGCAGACTCTGGATCCCAGATGTAATTGTCATTGTGGTGCTATACACTGTTGGTTACTATGTCCTAATGTATACACTTATTATTATTATTATTATTATTATTATTATTATTATTATTATTATTATTATTATTATTATTATTCATTTATGGTATATATATTTTTCGTATTTATTTGCCTTTTCTACTTATTTCTTTATTTTTCTTCTTGCTCTATGTCTTCTTTATGCGTGTGTGATATTTTGTGTGTCAGAGGACTGTGCTAACAAGCTCGTGGAGGCAGTCAGAGGCGTTGTTTCTCGTACCAAGTATGACAGTGACTTCAAGGACCTTCACTTGGTCTGAGTTATAATACGACTGCATCTAATATTAATTAGTAATAGCAATATGAGGTCACCTGTTCGGGAAGCCTTTACCTGTCCGGGAAGCCTTTACCTGAGACATAACAACAGAGAGAGGGAGGGCGAGGTGGGGGGATGAGGGTGAGGGAGGGTGGGATGGTGAGGGAGGGAAAGGCTGAGGAGGAAGGGACGGTGAATGAGGGAAGAGGAGGCCGAGGAAGGGAGGGACCGTGGGTGTGGGAGGGAAGGATGGTGAGGGAGAGTAGGATGGCGAGGGAGAGAGGGAGGAAAGAGGGTGAGGAAGGTGAAGGAAGGAGGAAGGGAGGTTGAGGAAGAGAGGGGGGGGGATTGAGGGAAGAAGGATGAGGGAGAAAGAGATGGAGGGAGGGTGGGTGAAGAAGAGAGGTGGGAGAGGAGGTGGCTGAAACAAGGAGGTTGAGGGAGGAGGTTGGAGAGGGAGGAGGCGAGAGGAGGGAGGCTGACAGGGAGGGAGGTTGAGAGGGAGGGAGGCTGAGAGGGAGGGAGGCTGAAAGGGAGGGAGGGAGGGAGGGTGAAGGAAGGAGGGACGCAATCGTTATATATATATTTATACTTGTGGGAAGATTCACAATAACATGAAAGTCAATATTGGAAATTAAACCCACATTCAGTTTCTGTTTCTTGTATGTGAGTTTGAGTCCCGTATAAATTGATGTTATTTCCAGGTTGTGTTGTGTTTTATACCGTGTTGCTGCTACAAGTTGGTGTTATTTCCAGGTTGTGTTGTGTTTTATACTGTATTGCTGCTACAAGTTGATGTTATTTCCAGGTTGTGTTGTGTTTTATACTGTATTGCTGCTACAAGTTGATGTTATTTCCAGGTTGTGTTGTGTTTTATACTGTATTGCTGCTACAAGTTGATGTTATTTCCAGGTTGTGTTGTGTTTTATACTGTATTGCTGCTACAAGTTGATGTTATTTCCAGGTTGTATTGTGTTTTATAATGTATTTTTGCTTCTCTTATTTTTACTCATTACTCGACAGTGTTGGAGAGTCGCTGACATTAAAAGCACATCGATGAAATTAAGTCACAGCGAGTATCATACAAAAAGACCTTTAATTGGTTTATATACGTCTACATATACAGTAAAACCTCCATATAACGGACTTCTCTCTATATAACGGACTTCTCTCTCCATATAACGGACTTCTCTCTCCATATAACGGAGTTCTCTCTCCATATAACGGACTTCTCTCCATATAATCAGTAGTTGGGGGATCACTTCAAACAGAACCTCGATATAACGGATTTTCATCTCTGTATAGTTCGTTAGATGGAGGTTTCACATCTAACGAAACCTCGATATAACAAACTTTCATCTCTGTGTAGTTCGTTAGATGGAGGTTTCATATCTAATATACTTTCGATATAACGGATTTCCCTCTCCCTGTTGTCCGTTAAATGGAGGTTTCTCAGACACAATGACCACCAGGCAGGGGTTAGTCCTCCTCAGACTCTCGTAGTCAGATTTACAAGCACAGTCAGATAATATGCGGCCATTTTAGTGCTGAGGCAGCGTCCATTTTTACTCATTAATATTCTGTAGTAATTGAAGACGAGGAATGTTATTATTAAACTTTGTGGTTATGTTTATGTTAATTACTGTAAGCTGTCAGGTGTGTGTGTGTGTGTGTGTGTGTGTGTGTGTGTGTGTGTGTGTGTGTGTGTTTGTGTAACGGTGACTGGGAAATACAGTTTAATACAAAAATAAAGGAAAACCATTGAGGTGTGAACTGTGTGTCAGCGACTTAAGATGTGAGACAGACTTACTTTCTTCCAACACCTGCCCACAACACCTGCCCTAACACCTGCCTAACACCTACCTAACAACTGCCCACAACATAACTACCCTGAAAACTTGCCCACAAAACTTGCCCACAACACCCCACACAACACCTGCCCACAACAACTGCCCACAAAACCTGCCCACAAAACCTGCCACAACACCTGCCCACAAAACCTGCCACAACACCTGCCCACAACACCTGCCCACAACACCTACCCACAACATCTGCCCACCCAACACCTGGAAATCTAATCACAGACAGACACACATGCACAAGTAGGCACAGCCACAGACATGCCCTATCTTTATTATTCAGGCGAGGTATTAAAAAAAGCCTCCAGAAATTGTACGTGAGATAAAAATAATATCTAAAAGTCGGAAAAAAACCTGTAGAATGTTCACCAGTACAGGATGCCAGACTGACGGACATCTACCCCCCAATAACCTGAATAATGTCCCCCAGGCAGGCGAGGCATAAAAGCACCTCAAAAAATATGCGCTCGAGAGAGAGAGAGAGAAAAAAAAATATCTTTATATCCAAAGTTAGGCAACACTATATGGAATTCCCAGCAAAGCACATGAGGCCAGAACCGCAGTGTGCACTTTTCCGGAGATTTGGTGAGGAGGTTTAAGCAAGCAGAATAAGATGATGCGCTCCACCGCCACCTGCAACATTCACCGTCTTAGCACCGAGGAGGAGGAGGAGGAGGAGGAGGAGGAGGAGGAGGAGGTGGTGAGGTGCATCCGTGACCGAGGAGTGTGAGCACCTGCCTTGTGGCCGACTCAGGCAAATGACGCCCAACCCGGGAAGGGAAATGCAATAACCTGGAGCGTAAGAAAGTATCTGACGGAGATTCTCAGGCGTCAGGCTCTCTCTCTCTCCCTCTCTCTCTCTCTCTCTCTCTCTCTCTCTCTCTCTCTCTCTCTCTCTCTCTCTCTCTCTCTCTCTCTCTCTCTACGTTATTGTTTTTCAATATAGACGAGAGAAGACAGATTTATTTGTTTGGCAATAGTCTTGTCTTCAACTCTTCATCTCCTCAAGTTATATTGTCTTCATTTCGGTGATTCTGTCATATGTCAAATTTCTCTGTAAGTCTTATTTTATTCTTTCTTAGGTGATGTGTGGTGGGTTGGGTCAGGTGTGTGGTGGGTTGGGCCAGGTGTATGGTGGGCTTGGTCAGGTGTGTGGAAGACTGGTTCAGGTGTGTGGAGGACTGACTCAGGTGTGTGAAGGGCTGAGTCAGGTGTGTGGAGAACTAAGTCAGGTGTATGTAAGACTGACTCAGGTGTGTGGAGGACAGCTCCAGGTGTGTGGAGGACTAACTCCAGGTGAATAGAAGGGCTGGAGTCAGGTGTGTGGAGGACTGAGTCAGGTGTGGTGTTCACTCGGACAGTAAACGCCGGAGACAGACAACTGGACTATATAATTTAACTGGATGGAGTTTTTATGACGTGGATAAAAACACTAATGGCCATGACGAGTGTTTGTGTTTTGTTTGTTTGTGTGCCCGTATTTTATGCTTGTATTTGTGTTACTTTCGTGCTTGTTTGTTTTGTGCTTTTGTTTGTTTCTTTTCCTGTATATGTTTTTTTTTGCTTGTGTGTATGGGCAAGCGTGTAAATGTTTGTCTTTTTGTGATTCAGTGTGTGTGTGTGTGTAATCATATGTCTGTTTGTGTATGTGTTTACGTAGTTATATGTGCGTTTGGATATGTATATGTGTGTGTAACTTTATGTGTATATAAGTTCAATATGTTCCGGGACAAAGGTTTACCTGTCTGCTAAGTAAGTTCCGTGTCCCTGGGTAATTACGTGACCCCGTGATACACTGCTCGGTAACTCAGGGTGTAGTGCTGTCTACCTCAGCCTCTATACCTTAAAGAAATAGCCCAAATGCGTCCGTGTGTGGGTGTGACGGATAGGAAGGGTGCCGCGATAGGTACTGACAGCGAGAGAGGAAGGGACAGGTGGTGATGGAGGGAGGGGTAGGGAATGAGAGAGGAAAGGGGAGGGAGGGTGCTGCGATAGGTAGTGACAGCGAGAGAGGAAGGAAAGGGAGGAGGGGCAGGTAGGGATGGAGAGGGAGGACCTCCTACATCAAGGTAACGGCACCATGGCACCTCCCTCTCCCACACTCGCCAGGAAATGCGTGCTGAGGTCATTGTTGAAACTTACTGTCAAACAACTGCCTTCCTGCTTTTAAGACAACATTTTACCTGGAAACATAGGTGACTCCTGGGGTCCTGGGGGGGGTTTTGAGGACCCCCGTAAAACAAGAGAACTCCTCAGACACCCCCCGAAATATTATTAATTTTTAAAATTCTTCTACTTTGTAGCTTTTGTTCATCTGTAACTAGTGATTTGGATTGACCATCATTATGTATTGTCAAGCTAACTTTTTGTTTTATGCCTGAAGCCGAATTATTCAAATCGTCTAACCCACTTAACTGAGTTCATTAAAGTACGGGTGTTATCCCTAGCTTATGTTAATACAGTGACGATTATTTCTACAACATTTATGACGAGTCTCCTCCTCCTCGTCCTCCTCCACGTCCTCCTCCTCCTCCGTAACACCACAGCAACATCATAACAGCACCACAGCAACATCATAACAGCACCACAGCAGTTCACTACCTACGGACGTACATCCACCCCACAGCAGCTTTGGAAGGCTTCAGAGTGCTGATTTATGCCCGTTGTATTCCTAGACTCTAAAACACTAAGATAATCATCCTATCTCAGTCATCTATATTTACCTTACTTTACGGAAGAGTCTGGGTCTGACGTCATCTAGTAAATATGACCGTCCAGGGAAATGTATCTACAGAAAGACAGGAGAAGAAAGACAGACAGACAGACAGAAGAAACCTTGAGTGTGACTTATAAATTTCGCCAAAACCTCTTGGAGATGATCGAGTCAGAAAGGTCCGAAACGATGAGGTAAATAACAAAGAGAGAGAGACGGTAAACAAAACGACAGCCAAATAAACAAGAAGAGAGACTAGTTGACAAGTTGATTGATAGATGGGAACGGTGAGGTAAAAACAGAAAAAACGGATAAAGACAGAGTAACAGACACACATTGAAAATAGCGAAGGATTTGTTACTGGTACAGACAAATCACAAGTTAATTTTCACTGTAGCAAATACGACTTTCCCAGGAAGAAAAGTTGAGCAACCTGAAGAAATGCAAGACAAGGTAGAGAGGAAGAAAATGGTTGATATCATGTATTATTACGAGTATAAAAGATAACAATATACTGTACGTCATGGAAGACAGGTGAAGAAAACTGGTGTCTTCTCATGTAGGTGTGAGGTGTGAAGGAAATGTGTTAAGAGGAAAGAAGTGAGAGCAGGAAGAAACTGTAGTGTGTGTGTATCATGCCGGTGAGAGATGAGAAAACTCGGGGAAGTAAATCAGGTGTTTTCCTTAGAGGGAGCCTCCGGCGGGGCTGGGATCAGGTGAGGGAGTGAGGGAGCCCCGGGAGGAAGACATAAATCACAGCCGCTTCTCACAGGTGGGGGGAGTGTCAACGGCTGATAACATGATGAACGTCGAGAGGATGGCGCTCGCTTGAAAGGTGAAAAATGCAGTTGGTTCTTTAGTCCTCTACCTGTAAACTGTATGTAAATACTTGACTATCCTTTTCCCACATTCCACCTGAGCGTTCCATCGATGTTTTTAATCATCTAACAAGTCAGCAAGAGTAAGAATTATGTTTGTTTTTCTCTCTTGCAAGGAGTAGTGTTGCAGGAGGCAGGTGAATGACCCGTCACCTGCTTGCCTTCATCATCCTCACCTGACGATCACGAGGTGCTCCGGCTGCCAGGTACATGAGACTGGGGGACGCCTTTGACGTTACCAAGCGCGAGGCGGACGTCACCTGGCCTTAGACTTTTAGTGAATTGTACGATGACTGTGTGTGTGTGTGTGTGTGTGTGTGACCTGTGCTGGGGACATATAGATTAATAAATGAAAAATAATAGTTAAAAACAGATTATTAACAGTGAAAATAATAGTACTAGCAAAAATAGTAACAGTAACAATAACACCAAAAATAATAATAGCACTACTATTACTACTGCTAATCATAATAATAATTAATAAAGGCTCAATAATAACCACTCAGTTGATCAATAGTTCAGACACCCTCCTCGCTGCCTACAACGATACAGGTATAAACATATCATCATCTACATAAACACGGAGGGTGGTGATGTTGGCCCTCCGCGCACACTGATCACATATGTACTAGATTTGTCGAACATGTTGGCTGTGTGTGACCACCTGCTGGACACACACACACACACACACACACACACACACACACACACCCTTACTAATCCTTCCTTTCTCTCCTTCATTTTTCCTCTACCTCCCTCTCCACTCACTTTTCTTCCACCCATTCCTCCACCCACTCTTCCCCCCACCCGTTCCCCCACCCATTCTTCCACCCACTCTTTCCACCACCTATTCCTCCACCCACTTTTCTCTCCACCCATTCCCCCACCCACTCTTCCCCCACCCACTCTTCCCCCACCCACTCCTTCCCTCCACCCACTCTTCCCTCCACCCATTCCTCCACCCACTTTTCCCTCCACCCATTCCTCCACCCACTCTTCCCTCCACCCAACCTCCTCATGACTTTCAACAAAATTCCCCCGGCTTGTATTAAAAGGTCGCGACATACCAGCCCCGAGTGTCGCTGAAGACGAGCTTGTCAGATACCACTCACGCTTGTCCCAATCAGAGTGCCTGCCTACACGACACGCTCACAGAACACAACAACTTCCAGAACACGCTCACAGAACACGACAACTTCCAGAACACGCTCACAGAACACGACAACTTCCAGAACACGCTCCTAGCACACGACATCTTCCAGAACACGACAACTCAGAACACGCTCACAGACCGACAACTTCCAGTCAGAACACGACAACTTCCAGAACACGCTCACAGAACAAGACAACTTCCACAACACGACAACTTCCAGAACACGCTCTTAGAACACGACAACTTCAGAACACGCTCACAGAACACGACATCTTCCAGAACACGCTCTAACACGACAACTTCAGAACACGCTCACAGAACACGACAACTTCCAGAACACGCTCACAGAACAAGACAACTTCCAGAACACGACAACTTCCAGAACACGCTCTTAGAACACGACACCAGAACACGCTCTTAGAACACGACAACTTCCAGAACACGCTCCCTAGCACGACATCTTCCAGAACACGACAACTTCCAGACCGCTCTTAGAACACGACAACTTCCAGAACACTACAACTTCCAGAACACGACAACTTCCAGAACACGCTCTTAGAACACGACAACTTCCAGAACACGCTCCTAGCACACAACAACTTCCAGAACACGATCACGGAGCACAGCGACTAAGAGACAAAAAAAAAGATGTTTCTCGAGAATTCTTTTGATCTTGTTTTTTGATGGAAATATCCGGGACAATATTTACGACCAACGGAAGAGTGAAGGTGAGGCTTATGACACCCTCCCCACCCCCCCTGTGGCACCGTCTGTAGTGCCTTGACACACCCTCCGTGGCACCGTCTGTAGTGCCTTGACACACCCCCCGTGGCACCGTCTGTAGTGCCTTGACACTCCTCTTTCCATGGCACCTTCAGTAGTGCCTTGATCTATGGCACCTTTAGCAGTGCCTTGACACTCAACATAAGAACATAGAATAGAGGAAATGGCAACGGGCCTACTGGCCCATACTGGGCAGTCCCGTTTACACCCTACCCCTATCGCTCCGTCTAACCTATGCTTGAAGCTATCCAGCGTATTCGAGTTAATGATGATATTTGCTTGTTTCCAATCATCCACTACTCAATTTCCGAACCAATGTTTACTTATCTCGCGCCTAAATCTAAATTTGTCTAATTTAAAACCATTGCTACGAGTTCACTCCTGGTTGGATAGTTCGAGTACCTTTGTAATGTCCCCTTTGCTTAGCCCTGACTTCCATTTATACACCTCTATCATATCGCCCCTCACTCTACGTCTCTCGAGGGAGTGCAAATTAAGATGCCCTAACAAGTCTCTGTACTCAAGGTTCCTAATGCCAGGGATTAGTTTTGTCATTCTCCTCTGAATTCCTTCTAGGGATTCTATATCCATTCTGTAGTACGGTGACCAGAACTGAACTGTGTAATCCAAGTGAGGTATCATAAGCGCAAGATATAGTTTTAGGATGACCTCGCTAGTCTTGTAACTAACACTCCTTTGTATGAACCCAAATACTTTATTGGCCTTAAGCCAAGTAAACAATACACATTGTTTACTTGGCTTAAGTTTCCTCCTTATCATTACTCCTAAGTCTTTCTAATGGAACTTTCAGTAGTGCCTTGACACTCCTGCCATGGCACCTTCAGTTGTTCCTTGACACTCCTGCCATGGCACCTTCAGTTGTTCCTTGACACTCTTGCCATGGCACCTTCAGTTGTTCGCCAACACTCCTGCCATGGCACCTTCAGTTGTTCCTTGACACTCCTGCCATGGCACCTTCATTGTTCCTTGACACTCCTGCCATGGCACCTTCAGTTGTTCCTTGACACTCCTGCCATGGCACCTTCAGTTGTTCCTTGACACTCCTGCCATGGCACTTTAATTGTTCCTTGACACTCCTGCCATGGCACCTTCAGTTGTTCCTGACACTCCTGCCATGCTAGTTTCCTGCCAGCTCACCTCTTGCCATAGTACCTTCAGTTGTTCCTTGACACTCCTGCCCACCTTCAGTTGTTCCTTGACACTCCTGCCGCCACCTTCAGTTTTGACACTCCTGCCATGGCACCTTCAGTTGTTCCCTCTGCCATGGCACCTTTGTTCCTCCCTGCTTCGTTCCTTGACACTCCTGCCATGGCACCTTCAGTTGTTCCTTGACACTCCTGCCACTTGGCACCTTCAGTTCCTTGACACTCCTGCCATGGCACCTTCAGTTGTTCCTTGACACTCCTGCCATGGCACCTTCAGTTGTTCCTTGACACTCCTGCCTTGGCACTGCCTATTTAAGGGTCAGGGAGAGAGAGATGATATCAGCCTGGCATGGGACGCGATAACAACACCCGATTTTGACTCAGAATCTCACACATACCACTCTCTCCTCACACATACACTCCCTACACCTCCCTCTCACACATACACTCTCTACACCTCCCTCTTACACATACACTCTCCACCTCCTTCTCCATACACTCCTCACCTCCTCCCTACACCCTCTCTACACCTCCCTCACACATACACCTCTACACCTCCTCTCACACATACACTCTCTCACACCTCCCTCTCACACATACACTCTACACCTCCCTCCCCACACACACACCCCACACCCCCCTCTCACACACACACCTCTACACCTCCTCACACACACACCCCTACACCTCCCTCTACACACACACCTCTACACCTCCCCACACACACCTCACACCTCCTCTACACATACACTCCCTACACCTCCCCTCTCTACACATACACTCTACCTTCCTCTCACATACACTCCCCTCTACACCTCCCTTCACATACACTCTCTACACCTCCCTCTCACACATACACTCTCTACACCTCCTTCCACATTCCTTCTCTACACCTCCCTCCTCACACATACACTCTACACCTCCTCTCACACATACACTCTACACTCCCCACGCCTTCCTTCTTCAAACCTCCCAACACCTTTAACACTTCTCCAGCTCTCACACTCCCCACACCACTCCACACCATCATCACTACCACCACACTATCATCATCACTACCACCATCACTACCACCATCATCACTCACCACCATCATCACTACCACCATCATCACTACCACCATCATCACTCACACCATCATCACTACCACCATCATCACTACCACCATCATCACTACCCACCATCATCACTACCACCATCATCACTACCACCATCATCACTACCACCATCATCACTACCACCATCATCACTACCACCACACTACCATCATCACTACCACCATCACAGCAACAACACTCTCATTCAAGTGTTGATTCCAAACTTTCACCACTTTACTTGAGGCCAGTTTTATGTGTGTGTGTGTGTGTGTGTGTGTGTGTGTGTAATAGTATAATAGTAATAATAATAATAATAATAATAATAATAATAATAATCATAATAATAATAATAATAATAATAATAATAATAATAATAATAATAATAATAATAATAATAATAATAATAATAATTAACGTTTTAATAACAAATACAACAGACAAGCCTAGAATATACAGTACAAGTAACATGAGCAGTACATACAAGGGAAGAGGCGTCATTTAACAAGGAATATCACCACAATACAAGGGTGAGATCAGCAGGGAGTGAACACAGGTTAACTACGAGTTATTCATTTTTACAATAGTTGGAATTGGGCTGTTCTTATAGCGATCGTGTGGACGTGGGTGCAGCGAGTGTACGGGTCAGGATGTAGGCTGTGTGTGGGCTTTTGGTGTAGTAAGCGTGAGGGCGTGGGTGTAGGTGTAGTAAGCGTGAATGTCTGGGTGCAGTAAGCGTGAGCGCCTGGGTGTAGGTGTAGTAAGCGTGAATGTCTGGGTGCAGTAAGCGTGAGCGCCTGGGTGTAGGTGTAGTAAGCGTGAATGTCTGGGTGCAGGGCGTGAGCGCCTGGGTGTAGGTGTAAGCGTGAATGTCTGGGTGCAGTAAGCGTGAGCGCCTGGGTGTAGGTGTGCAGGCGTGAATGTCTGGGTGTAGTAAGCATGAATGTCTGGGTGCAGTAAGCGTGAGCGCCTGGGTGTAGTAAGCGTGAATGTCTGGGTGCAGTAAGCGTGAGCGCTTGGGTGTAGTAAGCGTGAGCGCCTGGTGAGTAAGCGTGATGTCTGGGTGTGGTAAGCGTGAGCGCCTGGTTGTAGTAAGCGTGAGCGCCTGGTTGTAGTAAGCGTGAGCGCCTGGGTGTAGTAAGTGTGAGAGCCTGGGTGTAGTTAGCATGAGCGTCTGGGTGTAGTAAGCGTGAATGTCTGGGTGCAGCAAGCGTGAGCGCCTGGGTGTAGTAAGCGTGAGCGCTTGGGTGTAGTAAGCGTGAGCGCCTGGGTGTAGTAAGCGTGAGCGTCTGGGTGTGGTAAGCGTGAGCGCCTGCGTGTAGTAAGCGTGAGCGTCAGGGTGTAGTAAGGGAGAGCCTGGGTGTAGTAAGGAGAGCCTGGGTGTATAGCATGAGCGTCTGGGTGTAGTAAGTGAGAACCTGGGTGTAGTAAGTGTGAGAGCCTGGAGTGTAGGTTAGCATGAGCGCCTGGGTGTAGTAAGCGTGAGCGCCTGGGTGTAGTTAGGCATGAGCGTCTGGGCGTAGTAAGTGTGAGAGCCTGTGTAGTTAGCATGAGCGTCTGGGTCTAGTAAATGTGAGAGCCTGGGTGTAGTAAGCATGAGCGTCTGGGTGTAGTAAGTGTGAGAGCCTGGGTGTAGTTAGCATGAGCGTCTGGGTGTAGGAAGTGAGAGCCTGGGTGTAGTTAGCATGAGCGTCTGGGTGTAGTAAGTGTGAGAGCCTGGGTGTAGTTAGCATGAGCGTCTGGGTGTAGGTGTGAGAGCCTGTGTAGTAAGCGTGAGCGTCTGGGTGTAGTAAGTGTGAGCGCCTGGGTAGTTAGCATGAGCGTCTGGGTGTAGTGTGTGAGAGCCTGGGTGTGTAAGCGTGAGCGTCTGGGTGTATGCCTGTTTGACAAAGGCTCGTAAGAACACTTGGAGTACTGGCCAAAAATCCTCTGATTACTTGGTTCAATAAACTTGCTAAACAACTTACTGCCCCTTGCGTGTTTGTCTTGATGCCTTCGAGAAAATTAACAAAATTTTTCTTCTTAACTCGAGACCTTTCTTATAGTTGTTAGCTATTTAGAGAGAGGGAACTACTGGTCGCTAGAGGAGCAACAAGCAGACGCCAACCAATACAGTATGTCAATATTTGCGTCTCGTGATTGGTCAGATAATCAGTCGTGTTGTTGTTGGTGTTCGATAACTTTGGCAGGCTTCATGGTGGTGTTTTTCTCCCTCTCATAATTATTAGTGGGTCTTCTTCCTTCATTTCTTATTGGTGGGTTTCGTGTAATAGTCTTTGTTATCTCGATTCTTATTGGTGGGCTTCATGATTGCTATTCACCATCGCCACCCACAACACCACCATCCCTATTACCACCAATTGCTACCCTCACCACCCCCTACCACCACCACCACCCCTACTACCACCACTACCACCCCTACTACCACCACTACCACCCCTAGATAACTCTCCTGGTAATTCTTCCCCCGTCGGAAACTTTTAGCATAATCCTTGATGTCTGGAGAGGAGGCTAGGAGTTACTGGAATCACTGTGTAACGTATAACTCAAAGTATGTAATTTATTCCACACTTCTACAACAAATTAACTTGAAATGACCTAAATTCATGATATAAATAACAACACCAACTCTTTATTTTGTTATTTAATGTGGGAAAATTATTTTTATTGTGGACGTTATCTAAGAATATTACAATCTTCTCTAGTTTGATTTTAAGTTGATATAATTAAACTTCAATCATACGCGGAAGAATGAACTTGGGATATGGAAGTCAATATAAAATATCTATCAGTTGGACGATTTATGGTGATGGAAGGGGTAGGTTAGGATGCTGAAGACATATTATTATAATCCTATATTGAAGGTGTGAGGACTAGAGTAGACCATACAGGTATAGATTAGTCCAGGTGTGTGTGTGTTACTTCCAGGTGTGCTAGAAGGTGTTACAAGAGGAGAGTCGTGTGGTGAGTGATGTGGTGACAGCAGGAGTAAGTGGTGTAGTGAGTGGTATGGTGACAGCAGGGGTATATGGTGTGGTGAGAGGTGTTGTGATAGCAGGGATGAGTGGTGTAGTGAGTGGTGTGGTGACAGCAGGGTGTGGTGTAATAATAATAATAATAATAATTAACGGTTTATTGAAAAAATTCTGCAGCCCGAAGGCTGAAAATATACATTGGGCATAAATGACTTATTACATACATTGGTGGTTTAACAAAAGCCTTCATTAGAGAAAATGTAAGGAACATACAGTGAACATACAGATTAATTTAGAAAGGAAATACAAACTGTAGTGTAATAACCTCCCAGATGGTGTTAGGAGGAACTCACGTGGTAGTAGTTCCCCAGATGTTGTTATGAGGACCCGTGGTGTAGTAATTCCTCGCAGATGATGTTATGAGGGGCCTCACGTGGTGTAGTAATTCCCTCACAGATGGTGTTATGAGGACCTCACTTGATGTAGTATTTACCTCACAGATGGTGTTATGAGGACTCACGTGGTGTAGTAATTACCTCACAGATGGTGTTATGAGGGCCTCACGTGGTGTAGTAACTCCCTCACAGATGGTGTTATGAGGGCATCACGTGGTGGTAATCCTCACAGATGGTGTTATGAGGGACCTCACGTGGTGTAGTAATTCCCTACAGATGGTGTGATGAGGACTTGACGTGGTGTAGTAATTCCTCACATATGGTGTTATGAGGGTGTGGTGTAGTAATTCCCTCACAGATGGTGTTATATGGTGAGGTTTGGTCCCAGGCCTTCCTATCGTAGACGGATTAACACTTCGGTGGTTGTTGTTGGGTCTCATGGGGGCCGTTATCACTGGGTACCTGGGACCTCACTGTGTGAAGGTTAACTTGGGTACGACTGTTACTGTTGAGTTGTTCTCACTGACTTAAGCACTGTTCACCACTGTTCACCTCTGTTTAACACTGGTTCCGTTCCTTTCTAAATGAAATTGTAACTTCGAACGTTGATATTCCGGTGGGGAGGAGGGTTCAGGGAGGGGTTGGTATGGGCCAACAACAGTTGACCTGGCTGCTCCGAGAGGAGCGCCAGGTACGTCTTGACCCTTCGGTGGTCAAGGTGGTGTGGTGACAGCAGGGGTGCATGAGTGGTGGGTGGTGTGGGTGACACAGGGGTGCGTGGTGTGGTGAGAGGTGTGGTGACAGCAGGGGTGCGTGGTGTGGTGGCAGCAGGGGTGCGTGGTGTGGTAGAGGTGTGGTGACAGGGGGTGCGTGGTGTGGTGAGTGGTGTGGTGACAACAGGGGTGATTGATGGGCGTCGTGTGGTAATGCTCCGCCTTGATGGACACCCTCAACTAATCTGATTATTGAGTGAGGGATCAAAGTGAACAGGCGTGAAGCTCTCAAGTTAATGTGGAAGTCCTCATTGTTCAACATGCAGCATGAGATGACGGTGCATGATGTAGGGATGTTGATTCTCTACCTTTGATTTACTCCGTGTAGAGATAACTATTGGTTTTAAGATGAGAGAACAAGCAATTCACGTCTTTTATAATTCCCTCTATTGTACCTTTGACAATTAAATATTAATTCCTGTCACTTATTTTTTTTAGCTTTAACATTGTCGTGATATCAGTAATCATGAAATGTGAAACGAGTAAAAACCTCGTTCACTAATATCCTGTAACTCATCCAGTGTTATTAGATTGTCACGGAATAAATAGACTACGTCAGTATGGCAAAGAATCATATGTTACTGTCTGTCCTTTGTTATTTTGTACATTGTTGTGATTTCAGTGATTACGAAATATCAGTGGGGAAAAAAAAAACGTTCAATAACATTCTGAAAATCCGTCAATGTTATTAGAATGGCACAGAACAAAGAGAGTATGTCAGTATAACGAGAGGAGTGTACTGTATGTTACTGTCAGCCACCTCGACCGGATGTATAAAATAGGAACGTGAAAATGTCCTTCTTGCGAGTTGTTACGTCGTCCATCGCTCCAGTTGTGTACCTCATGTAATCCTGTTGTGCTGGAGAGACTAATCCACGACTGATTGATTCTCCTCAAATTGACACAGGTACAGAGACATTCATTCAAACGGATACAATCAGTCTGGACCAGGCGTATGTAAAAGACAGATGCACAGTCAGACAAGAGACAAATTCAGCGAGGTGTAGAGTGACAGGTGAACGTGAACGGTAGATGAGGATAGAGATGGAAGGGATTAGAAAGACAGGCAAGACAAAGAGGTGGAAAAAGACGAGTAGATACAGACAGCCAGGAGAGAGAGAGAGTCAAGCGAGTTCCTGTTTGTAATGTTCAGCCTGGTTTGTAAATACATTGCTTGGGGAAATCCTGGATATTTCGTGGGATCTTCAGTTCAGTTGCTTGGCCTTGGGTGGTGTGTTATTATTCACAGAGAGCGGGGGCGGGGGGAGGCTGAGCTGCTGGGCGGGGGGCGGGGCGGGGTGGGGCGGGGCTAGCGGGGCGGGGCCAGGGCAGGGCGGGCAGGGCAGGGCAGGGTGTATCTGATATGACTGTTCGTATCCTGAGTCATAACTATACTACTGTTATTCTTATTTATCTTCAATAAAATATACATATATTCACTTGAGGCCAACTGAGAGTAATACCAGTTTTCCTACAGTATTTGTTCATTAGTTAAGGTGACGATGTAAGCTTACCCATACAGATTTAACTTAACTTCCTAACCTAATTTAACCTAACGTGATCTAACTTAATCTAGCCAGATCTAACTTAACCTAACATATCCGAACTTAACCTAACCTAATTTCACCTAACCTAACCTAACCTAACCTAACCTAACCTAACCTAACTTGAGTGTGAGAGAACCTGTCCTTTGTCTAATATATTATCAGACTTACGAAGATAAAAGGAACTAATTATATTTTTATTCCCAGGAAGATGAAAAAACGACTTAATTGCATATAAGAATGTGGAAATATTCTGGGATAATTTCCATAACAAAAGATTCATTTATTTCAACCGTCACAGACAAGATTCTTCGTAAGGATCAAACGATGCTGGAAAGTATAAGAATTTATATCTTTTAAACAGAATTCAGTATTGGAATAAATCCCTGCATTCCTACAGCTTCCCACCTGCAGAAGAAAAGACCATCTGGTTCAACATCAGCCAGCAAAGCCGTTAAAACCGTTAAAGCCGTTAAAACCGTTAAACCGCCAACCCGTTACGCCAGTGGTTCAAGCCAATATACGAACAGCTGATAATGCCCGGCTCAACATGTCGATCCCCTCACCCGTGTTCTTTTTGTATTTTTTTTTATATATTGCTTTAGTTAATTAAAAACACTTTTATTAACTGTATGTTAAAACTTTGAAGTCGAGCGTTTGTTTGTTTGTGTTTATATGTGAGGTATAGCTTTGAAGACAAGCGTTTGGTTGTGTTTGTGTACCCAGCAGTGTCTTCCTGCCAAAGTTTTCCACCAATAATAAATAGATGATCGTCTGTAAACTCTAAAATAAAGTCGTTTAAGTGAGCCAACGTTCTTATTTTAGTGTGTGTGTGTGTGTGTGTGTGTGTGTGTGTGTGTGTGTGTGTGTGTGTGTGTGTGTGTGTGTGTGTGTGTGTGTGTGTGTGTGTTACTTCCACCTTTATACTCTACAAGAAGATCATCTGAAAATTAAACGCCACAGCTTATTTCACCTGATGATTAGCCACCCTAACGCTACCTGGGTGTTAGGTTAGGTTAGGTTAGGTTAGGTTAGCGTTAAGCTGGTTAATTCTCAGGTGATCCCTGCATATAATAAATGTGCTGCACGTTAATACTTAGTACAGGTACAGCTGCAGGTCGTCTGATGTATATAACTTCATGTTATACTTTTACTAACCTAACCTAACCTGATCTAACCTAACCTAAACTGATCTAACCTAACCTAGCCTAACCAAATCAAACTTAACCTAATGTAACTCCTTACCCAGTTAGAGTTCGATCGTTTAAATGATATTAATTTGCATGACTAGTGTATTACTAACCTTGTTACCCGCTTAAAGACCTTCGTAGTTAAGTGCAGTGATAACATTATAACGAACAACAACCTCACCCATAACTTCTCCAAAAGGCTCTTAACCGAACCTAACCTAACCTAACCTAACCTAACCTAACCTAAACCTAACCTAACCTAACCTGCCCCACTAACTTCTTCAAAGGGCTCCTCTGATATATGTCGAGACGTTTATATAGTTTATGTTTTTCACGCAAGTTTTTTCGGCCACCATTATAGTTGACGTGATGCACTGTACCTGCTGTTGACGGCAAAATTATCTTGCTACTCACAATCTCTGGCACCCACCTGTGAGTCATGTGTGAGTTGTTAATACAGTAGTTGCTGATCGCTGTTTTACGTTATAAATTAATACAAATATTGCCAGAAGTGTCCAGTTTTTGGGGGAGTCCACGACATACAGCACGAAATCAATTTGCATCATTCTGCACTTAGGGCCGGGAATTTCTGATAGTTTGTGGTATACACTATAAAGTGACTTCGCCCACACCACAGTGACTCCATCCACACCACTGTGACTCCTCTCACACATCTGTCGTGCCACCTATACCGACTCCACCTATAACTCTGTGGCTCCACCCACACCTCTGAGAATCCACCCACACCTCTGTGAATCCACCCACACCTCTGTGAATACCCACACTCTGTGGCTCCACCCACACCTCCCCCTGGTCCCCCACCACCTGTGAATCCACCCACCTCTGTGGCTCCACCCACACCTCGTGTCCACCCCTCTGTGAATCCACCCACACCTCTGTGGCTCCACCCCACACCTCTGAGAATCCACCCACACCTCTGTGAATCCACACACCTCTGTGGCTCCACCCACACCTCTGTGAATCCACCCACACCTCTGTGGCTCCACCCACACCTCTGTGAATCACTCACACCTCTGTGGCTCCACCCACACCTCTGTGGCTCCACCCACACCTCTGTGGCTCACCCACACCTCTGTAGCTCCACCCACACCTCTGTGAATCCACCCGGCCACACCTCTGTGAATCCACCCACACCTCTGTGGCTCACCCCACACAAATCTAATCTACTCCCACGACCTCGGCGTCGCGTCTACCTAGAGATTCCCCATTAGGTATACAGTGTTTGGTTAGGTTGGTACTGAGACCCCCCCTCCTCCTTAAGACCCATTGGTGGACCACTGAATACATGCTGGCCCAGGAAGGCTAGCTCCCCTGCTGGTCACACTAACACACTGGTTTGATCCGCTTTAGTCAGCTCGGCCACAGGTGAGGTCACAACTTTCACTGCTGGACACAGGTGAGTTTAGACCAGTATACTCCGATTGTTCACCTTCTTTTTTGACAAATAAGGTCACAATTTCAATCAGGTCACAGGTCAGGTCACAACTTTCACTTGCTATTGATCTCGTTCAAAATAACATAAGGTCATAATTTTTCCCATAGGCCGTACAGTAGATGAGTTCCTATAAGCTATATATATATATGGCAAAAAAGTAATATAATCTCTCTCAGTAGTATTTTTCTCCTTACTTTTTTCCCCTTGAGGATATTATTGTTTTTTTTTCTCATATTTTATACCTTCTTTTCTATGTCATCCTGGCTATTTTTTCTCTTCCCTTTTATCATATATATATTTTTTTTTATTTCCGTTTTCATTTCATCTCCCAACCGTCTCTCTCTCTCTCTCTCTGTCCTTCCGTCTACCTTACTAACTACCTTCCATCTCAATAAACGCCCCGCTAACTACCTTCCACCTCGTTAACTCATAATCTGTCACGGGATTGGCAGCAATAGAATGATATCCCGTTTGTCTGTCTGTCTGTCTGCTCTCTCTCTCTCTCTCTCTCTCTCTCTCTCTCTCTCTCAATTCAGCCTCCCTCCACGACCTGTGTATCTGGCAAGTGCCATAGAGGGCTGTTCCTCCCTTCATCCCCAGCTGGCCACTTCCCTCCCTACCATTCTCCCTCCTTCCTTCTATTCACTCCCTCCTATTTCGTCTTTTCTTATATTTCCTCCTCCTTACTATTCACTTCCCTCTTCTATTCTATCCCGCCTTCTGTTCCCTCCTCCCTCCCTCTGTTCCATGCTTCCTTCTGTTCCCTCCCTCCTTCTGTTTCCTCCCTCCCTCTGTTCCCTCCCTCCCTCTGTTCCATCCTTCCTTCTGTTCCCTCCCTCATTCTGTTTCCTCCCTCCTTCTGTTCCCTCCTTCCTTCTGTTCCCTCCCTCCTTTCCACCCCCCCCCCACACCTCTTATATTACCTCCCGCCTTCAAAGCCATCCCTTCACACCCCTCCCTTCCCCACACCCTCCCTCCTCCCTTACACCCCTCCTCTCTCTCCCCACACCTCCTTCCCCACACCCTCCTTCCCCACACCCTCCCTCCCTCACACCCCTCTTTCCCCACACCTCCCTTCCCCCTCACACACCCTCCCTCCCTCACACCCTCCCTCCCTCACACCCCTTTCCCCACACCTCCTCCCCCACACCTCCTCCCCACACCCCTCCCTCTCCCTCACACCTCCCTCCACCCTCACCCCTCTTTCTCCCACACCCTCCCTCCCCCACACCCCTCCATCCCCTCACACCCTCCCTCCCCACACCCTCCCTCTCCACCACACCTCTTTCTCCCCACACCCTCCTCCCCCACACCCCTCTCCCTCCCCCACACCCCTCCCCCTCCCCCACACCCTCCTTCCCCACACCCCCTCCCCCTCCCCACACCCTCCTTCCCCACACTCCCCTTCCCCACACCCTCCTCCTTCCCCCACACCTCCTTCCCCACACACCCCCTCCCTCCTCCCCCACACCCCCTCCTTCCCCACACCCCCTCCCTCCCCACACCCCTCCCTCCCCACACCCTCCTCCCCCACACTCCCTCCCCTCCCCCCACACCCTCCTTCCCCCACATTCCCCTCCCCCACACCCCCCTCCCTCCCCCACACCCTCCTTCCCCCCCACACCTCCTTCCCCCACACCTCCCCTTCCCCCCCACATCCTCCTTCCCCACACCCTCCTTCCCCACACCCTCCCTCCCCACACCTCCCTCCTCTCACACCTCCCTCCCCACACCCTCCTCCCCTTACACCTCCTTCCCCCACACCTCCCTCCCCCCACACCCTCCTCCCTTCCCCACACCTCCTCCCCCCACACCCCCTCCCCCTTCCCCCCCCACACCCTCCCCTCACACCCTCCTTCCCCACACCTCCCTCCCCACAACCCTTCCTCCCCCACACCCTCCCTCCCCACACCCCTCCCTCCCCACACCTCCCTCCCCACACCCTCCCTCCCTCACCCTCCCTCCCCTACACCTCCTTCCCCCACACCCTCCCTCCTCACCCTCCCCACCTCCACACCCTCCCTCCTTCTAAACTCCCTTCCATCTACAAGAGAGGAGGGCGGAAAGGAAGAAAAAGATGGAAGAGGAAGTGGCATGGAAGGTGATGGAGAAAAGAGGAACAAAGAAGAGGGATGTGGAAGGAAGGGGAAGGAAGAGAAGAGGAAGGGAAGAAGAGATAGAGTATAAGAGGAATAAATGAGAGAGAGAGAGAGAGAGAGAGAGAGAGAGAGAGAGAGAGATAATATTGATGAATATACTAGAGGAGGGAAGGGAGGAGAAGGAGGAAGGAGAGGAGGAAAGAGGGAAAGGGAGAGATGAAGGGAAGAGAGAAGGGAGGGGTGAACAAGAGAGAGGGGAGGAATTGAAGAGGAAGAGAGGCGAGGAGGGAGGAAGATGGGTAGAGATAAGAGAGAAAGGAGGAGAGATGAAGGGGGAAGAGACACTAGGAGGGAGGAGAAGAGGTGAAGGAAAGATAAGGGTTAAAATGAAATAGAAACCAGAGAACTACAGGAAAAAATTAAAAGAGAATTATGAGCTGTGTGTGTGTGTGTGTGTGTGTGTGTGTGTGTGTGTGTGTGTGTGTGTGTGTGTGTGTGTGTGTGTGTGTGTGTGTGTGTGTGTGGTGTGTGTGTGTGTGTGTGTGGTGTGGTGTGTGGTGTGTGTGTGTGTGTGTGTGTGTGTGTGTGTGTGTGTGTGGGTGTGTGTGTGTGTGTGTGTGTGTGTGTGTGTGTGTGTGTGTGTGTGTGTGTGTGTGGTGTGTGTGTTGTGTGTGTGTGTGTGGAGAAGGGTTCGTCGTCCATATATATATTGAACCAGAGGAATTTTCAGTAAACCTAAGAAACTGTGGTTCTTGGTACCGCCTCCTGCTCCTCCTACTACTGCTGCAGCGGCTATGATGGAGGTAGTGGTGATGTGTGGAGGTGGTGGAGGTAGAGGTGGTGAAGGTAGAGGTGGTGAAGGTAGAGGTAGAGGTGGTGAAAGAGGTGGTGAAGGAGGTAGAGGTGGTGAAGGTAGAGGTAGAGGTGGAAGGAGAGGTGGTGGAAGGTAGAGGAAGAGGTGGTGAAGGTAGAGGTATAGGTGGTGGTGGAAGGTAGGGGTAGAGGTGGTGAAGGTAGGGGTAGAGGTGGTGAAGGTAGGGGTAGAGGTGGTGAAGGTAGGGGTAGAGGGTGGTGGTGGGTAGAGGTGGTGAAGGTAGGGGTAGAGGTGGGAAGGCAGAGGTGAGGTGGTGAAGGGAGAGTAGAGGTGGTGAAGGTAGAGGTAGAGGTGGTGAAGGTAGAGGTGGAGGTGGTGAAGGTAGAGGTAGAGGTGGTGAAGGTAGAGGTGGTGAAGGCAGAGGTGGTGAAGGTAGAGGTAGAGGTGGTGAAGGTAGAGGTGGTGGAAGGTAGGAGGCAGAGGTGTGAAGGGAGAGAGGTAGGAGGTAGAGGTGGTGAAGGCAGAGGTGGTGAAGGTAGAGGTGGTGAAGGTAGAGGTAGAGGTGGTGAAGGGAGAGGTAGAGGTGGTGAAGGTAGAGGCAGAGGTGGTGAAGGTAGAGGTAGAGGTGGTGAAGGTAGAGGTAGAGGTGGTGAAGGTAGAGGGTGGTGGAGGTAGAGGTGGGTGAGGTAGAGGTAGAGGTGGTGAAGGGGAGAGGGTAGAGGTGGTGAAGGGAGAGGTAGAGGTGGTGGAGGGAGAGATGGTGAAGGTAGAGGTAGAGGTGGGAAGGTAGGAGGTAGAGGTGAAGGTAGAGGTGGTGGGAGGTAGGGAGGGTAGAGGTGGTGAAGGTAGAGGTAGAGGTGGTGGGAAGGTGGAGGTAGAGGTGGTGAAGGAGAGGGTAGAGGTAGAGGAGGGTGAAGGAGAGGAAGAGGTGGTGAAGGTAGAGGATAGGTTGAAGGTAGGGGTAGAGGTGAAGGGGGGGTAGAGGTAGAAGGGTGGGGTAGAGGTGGTGGAAGGTGTAGGGGTAGAGGTGGTGAAGGTAGGGGTAGAGGTGGTGAAGGTAGAGGTAGAGGTGGTGAAGGGAGAGGTAGAGGGTGGGAAGGTAGAGGTAGAGGTGGTGGGAAGGTAGAGGTGGAGGTGGTGAAGGTAGAGGTAGAGGTGGTGAAGGTAGAGGTGGTGAAGGTAGAGGTGGTGAAGGTAGGGTGGTGGAAGGTAGAGGTGGTGAAGGTAGGAGGTAGAGGTGGTGAAGGGAGAGGTGAGGTGGTGAGGTAGGGGTGGTGAAGGTAGAGGTGAAGGTAGAGGTGGTGAAGGTAGAGGGTAGAGGTAGAAGGGAGAGGTAGAGGTAGAGGAGAGGTGGTGAAGGAGGGGTAGAGGTGGTGAAGGTAGAGGTAGAGGGTGGGGTAGGGTGGGGAGGTAGAGGTGAGGTGGTGAAGGTAGAGGTAGAGGTGGTGAAGGTAGAGGAGAGGTGGAAGGGGAGAGGTAGAGGTGGTGGAGGTAGAGATGGTGAAGTAGAGGTAGAGGGGTGGTGAAGGTAGAGGTGGTGAAGGTAGAGGTGGGTGAAGGTGGGAGGTAGAGGTGGTGAAGGTAGGAGTAGAGGTGGTGAAGGTAGGTGGTAGAGGTGGTGAAGGTAGAGGTGGTGAAGGGAGAGGTAGAGGTTGGTGAAGGTAGGGGTAGAGGTGGATGAGAGGTAGAGGTGGTGAAGGTAGGGGTGGAGGTGGTGAAGGCGGGCGTAACCTCCGCCACGCTATCACCATCTGTAAGGGAGACTTCCTTATCAATTCACTTATAAAACATTGAAGGAAAAATGGCTGGTATAAATCTGGTTTTCATTATATAAGAGACAAGGTTTAGTGTACAAGGAGTGATTCCGAGGCTGGTGTAGTCCCATAGAAACAGTGGTGGAACTAACTGCCTCTTAGTAAGGACAGCTACACTACATCTGTTGACTGTGTGTGGGAAAAACAGTCATGATATGTTTACCTGGTATTCCTCAGGTAACAGATTAGGTGTGTCATGGTCGTGGCTGTTGACCCACCCTCGTTGGCTGGCTGGTGTTTGTGGGTCAGCAGAGGTCAAGGTTCACTCCTCCAGCCGCTGACTGACACGCGAGCCACCCCAGGTCACGCCATCAACCTCAGACAGTGCCACTACCGGTATTAAACAAGTCTACAAAATACTTATCAAGAAGTAATGTGGACTTTCATTAGTGTTTCTGAGTTGTGTTATGGAAGGATATTATTGAGGCTTGAAGGTTGTAATAGAGGGGCTCTGGCTGCCGTGAATTATCGACAACTGCATCAAGATTTATTTGAGTTCCTTAACTAGAGTCTCATTGAGCCTTACAGCTGGTGAGTTATTGAGCCTTGGCTGAGATGTGTGGCCGTCCCTCCCAGTCATGTTCCTTTGACACACACACACACACACACACACACACACACACACACACAGACACACACACACACACACACAAGACAGACAGACAGACAGACACACACACGAGAGTATGTTGTCTTAGATATACTGTCATTCGTTAAAGGAAATATTGACGTGTGTTCTCCTGATATTTGTTGAGTGTCTTCAGCAGGCAGAGGCTCGCTACCACTACCCACACCCTCACTAAAACATGAATAAAGTGTATCGTTCCTGGCGAGGCTACAATGCTCCGAAGAAATATATTTATTACCCTCCGCAGGCAAACGAGAAGATCATCCTCTTTGTCTGTTTGTTTGTTAATGGGTTTTTGTCCGCTTACGGGTCTCAAGGTTAGCTTCAGATATGTATGTTGCTAATTTACGTAACATAAAATTCTAGATACTGTATTACTATATGTGGTCTACCTAGCTTCTCTGACTCGGGGCAAGAGGCTAGTAGAGACGCTGGTAATGTATATAAGCCTATAAGGTATTTGGACAACAGGGATATTTAGCGCTTTATCTACCAGAGTCTTCAAGCAGCGTTCACAAAATCTTAGCTTCCACACTGGACAATTTAAAGAGTTACGAGGTGTCTTATTTTTTGTTTCTTACGATAAAACCTTTTTTTTCTCTTTGCATAGGTAAACTAATATTTCCTATATATGGTAAACAAGGAAGGTTATTATTAGTAAGAAAATGTGTTAAGTAGTGGTGGTAGTAGTAGTAGTAGTAGTGGTGGTGTCTGTTGAGGTGGTAATGGTTGTGTCACCATCTACCAGCTTAATATCTTGACTGAGATGCTCTTACACGATTATGTAACTATAGGAGTGGGAGATAATTTTGTCTGTATCGTTTCTGTGCGTCTGAGGCCTGAGGCTTTGTCATGTAGTCTGTGCTTTCTTTTACAGGAGACTTGCATGGGATAATTGTTTTGCGTCTGTTAGTTTTCCTGTTTTGCATCTGTTAATTCCCTTGTTTAGCGTCTGTTACATCAGTTAGTTGTCCTGTTTTGCATCTGTTAGTTTTTTTTCTGATTGGATTCTGTTATTTCTCTTGTTTTGCTTCTGTTGCGTCAGTTAGTGTTCTTGTGTTGCAACTCGTGTATACAGAAGCAATCTCCATTATCGTTGCTGCTCCCTCCCTTTTATTTGGGGTGGATCAAGGGAGAGATAAACCTCAAAGGAATAAGGGAGAAGGGAGAGAATAGAGAGAGGGGAGGGAGAATAGAGAGATGGGGAGAATAGAGAGATGGAGAGAATAGAGAGAAGGGGAGAATAGAGAGTGGGGAGAGAATAGGAAGAAGGGGAGAATAGAGAGGGGAGAATAGAGAGTGGGAAGAGAAGAGGAATTAAGGAGAATAGAAAGACGGAGAGAAAATAGGGAGAGTTAGAGCAAGCTAAGTGTGGAAGCCGCCAGAAATAGGGAGAGAATAGGGATAGAGGGAGAGAATAGGGAGAGTTAAGGCAAAATATGTGAGCAGGCCGTCAGAAATATACACCAGACAGCTAGAGACAGGTATCAACATTTACTTCATAATATCACCAACGTGTAGTTCAGGCAGACAAGGTGACCCATACTACACACATTGGCTAGCATGGGTTCTGCACTACTGACATGACTGCACTAATGACATGACTCTCCACACCACTGATATAACTCTCTACGCCACTGATATGACTCTCTACACCACTGATATGATTCTGTGCTACTAATATGACTCTCCAAACCACTGACATGACTTGATTTTTCATTCCATTGACATGATTTGCACCACTGACATGACTCTCCACATCACTGACATGATTGCACTAATGACATGATTCTCCTCAACTTCAATATGACTCTACTTCTGACATGACTCTCCACATCACTGACATGACTATCCACACCACTGACATGACTCTCCACATCACTGACATGACTATCCACACCCCTGACATGACTATCCACATCACTGACATGACTATCCACATCAATGACATGACTCTCCACACCTCTGGCATGACTTTGTGCTGCTGATACGACTACACCATTGACCTGAATTGACTCTCCATTCCATTGACATGATTTTGCGCCACTTGCATGACTCTACTACTGACAGGACTCTCCACACCATTGACATGACTAATACCAATGACATGACTCCACACCAGTGACATGACTGCACTAATTACATGACTCTCCACACCACTGATATGACATGACTCTTCACACCACTGACATGACTCTCCACACCAGTGCCACACTCTCCACACCACTGATATGACTAAACACCACTGACATGACTCTACCCATCTGACATGACTCCACACCACTGACATGATTATCACACCACTGACATGACTCTCCACTGACATGACTCTCACCCACTGACATGACTCTCCACACCACTGATATGACTCTCCACTCCACTGACATGACTCTCCACACTACTGACATGACCTCTCCACACCACTGACATGGCTCTTCACACCACTGACATGACTCTCCACACCACTGACATGACTCTCCACACCACTGACATGACTCTCCGCACCACTGACATGACTCTCCACCACTGACATGACTCTCCACCCACTGACATGACTCTTCACATCACTGACATGACTCTCCACACCACTGACATGACTCTCCCACGACATGACTCTTCACATCACGACATGACTCTCCACACTGACATGATTCTCCACACCACTGACATGACTCTCCACACCACTGACATGACTCTTCACATCACTGACATGACTCTCCACACCACTGACATGACTCTTCACATCACTGACCTCTCCACCCATGACATGACTCTTCCATCACTGACATGACTCTCCACACCACTGACATGACTCTTCACATCACTGACATGACTCTCCACACCACTGACATGATTCTCCACACCACTGACATGACTCTCCACACCACTGACATGACTCTTCACATCACTGACATGACTCTCCACACCACTGACATGCTCTTCACATCACTATGACTTCCACCTGACAACTCTCATCCTGACATGACTCTCCACACCACTGACATGACTCTCATTAAGATTTATTAACATGGGGGATACAGGGGTCGGCTGATCTGATATTGATTAAACACCTGCTAGCTGCCCCAGGTGTGGTGTGTAAAAATAATAATAATAATAATTAATGATTTATTGAAAAAGTTCTGCAGCCCGAAGGCTGAAAATATACATTGGACATAAATGACTTATTACATACATTGGTGGTGTAACAAAAGCCTTCATTAGAAAGGTGAAGGAACATATACAGTGAACATACAGATTAATGTTTACACACGTAGATCATGTGAGCTGAGGTGTTGAACAGCAGACACGTAGTCTAGTAACTCCCTCACAGATGGTGTTAGGAGGGACCTCACGTGGTGTAGTAATTCCCTCACAGATGGTGTTATTAGGGATCTGACGTGGTGGAGTAATTCCCTCACAGATGGTGTTATGAGGGACCTGACGTGGTGTAGTATCCCTCACGGATGGTGTTATGAGGGACCTGACGTGGTGTAGTAATCCCTCACATATGATGATATGAGGATCTGACGTGGTGTAGTAATTCCTCACAGATGGTGTTATGAGGGACCTCACGTGATGTAGTAATTCCCTCACAGATGGTGTTATGAGGGACCTCACGTGGTGTAAATTCCCTCACAGATGGTTTATGAGGGACCTTACATGGTGTAGTAGTTCCCTCACAGATGGTGTTATGAGGGACCTCGCGGTGTAGTAATTCCTCACAAATGGTGTTATGAGGGCTTGACGTGGTGTAGTAATTCCCTCACAGATGGTGTTATGATGGACTTCACGTGGTTGGTAATTCCTCAATAATGGTGTTATAGGGACCTCACGTGGTGTAGTAATTCCCTCACAGAGAGTGTGTAATAATAATATATATAATAATAATAATAATAATAATAATAATAAACGGTTTATTGAAATTTCTGCAGCCCGAGGCTAATATACATTGGACATAAATGACTTATTACATACATTGGTGGTGTAACAAAAGCCTTCATTAGAGAAAGGTGAAGGAACATATACAGTGAACATACAGATTAATGTTTACACACGTAGATCATGTGAGCTGAGGTGTTGAACAGCAGACACGTAGTGTAGTACTCCTCACAGATGGCGTTATGAGGCGCATCGCGTGGGTAGTAGTTCCTCACAGGTGGTGTTATGAGGGCTTGACGTGGTGTAGGTATTCCCTCACAGATGGTGTGTGTGTGTGTGTGTGTGTGTGTGTGTGTTCCCTCCTTCACCTCTCAATTACCTTCTTTTCTCCTCATTCGTCATCGTGCTTAGTTTCTCCCCATCTCCGCTGAATCCTTCCTATCATTCTTCTCTCCTCGTCCCTCCTGTTACCCTTCTCCCTCCCTCCTCTCTGTTCCCTCCTGCACTACACCACAGTCCTGCATCTTTTATTACCCTCCTGCATTCTTTAGTTCAATTCTGCCTCACTTCCCTCCTCCTTTGCCTCTTCTTCCTTCCCCCTTCGTCTCTTATCTCCTCCTCTTGGTATCCTCCATCGCCCTCTTCATCACTTATCTTTCTATCCCTGGTTATCACTTCCTCCATCCTTCCTGCTCCTTTCTGCTCCATTCATATATCTTACCTCTTGAGCTAACCTAACCTAACCTAACCTAACCTAACCTAACCTAATCTAACCTAACCTAACCTAACATAATTTTGTAACTTAACCTAATGTAACTAACTCAACCTCACCTAAACTATTCTAGGTTAAGTTAGGTTAGGAATAGAGTTAAGGATGAGATGGGTTAGAATTAAGTGAGGTTAGAATGAGTCGGTCAGGTCGGAATTAGGTTAGGTCAGGTCAGGTTAGGTTAGGTCAGGTCAGGTTGAGTTGGTTAGGTCAGGTTAGATTAGGTCAGGTCAGGTCAGGTCAGGTTAGGTTAGGTTAGGTTAGGTTCCGTGGCCGGGTACAAGGTGAAGCGACTCCCTCTATCCTCACAGTCCAATTAAGAACAATAACAGCACCTTACCTGCTTATCTCTCACGCGATTGGTCTCAATCTATTGACGTTGGCCAATCACAGAGAAGATCAGACGGTAAGTGAGGATGCAATAATCAAGCTAGGGGCCAGTGTTACCAGTCAGATCCAGAGGGACCATTCGCACCTATCAGACCAGAGAGACCAGTATTACCAATCAGACAAAAGAACCCTCCACACTAATCAGACCAGAGTAAACAATGTCACCAATCAGGCCAGAGACCAGTGTTACCAATCAGATTAAAGACGCTAGTTTACCAGACCTGAGAGAGTTCAGTGTTGCCAATAAGATCGGGGGCGAGAATGTTGGGTAAACACGAAGGTGACAACAGTTTCCATAGTAACCGGAGACTCAACTTGTGCGTCATAGAACCAACATGGGAATCACTTGGTTCTTGATGCTCTGTATTTGACGGGGTGGTTCTGTTAAAGGTAGGTGTGTGTGTGTGTGTGTGTGTGTGTGTGTGTGTGTGTGTGTGTGTGTGTGTGTGTGTGTGTGTGTGTGTGTGTGTGTGTGTGTGATCAAACCTAACCCTTCCCTGGACCTCATACGTCACACCCTCAGAGCAACAGTGACCCATATAAGTATGGATCATTATTTGTGATCTAAGATGAGAATATCGATCATATGAAGGACTGATCTAGTGAGCCAAAGTCATTATGGATCTATGACGTAACCATTCCTTAACGACATGGATCTGTGACGTAATTATCCTCTGCGGTTCAGTTCTGGTGCCCTTATTATAGAATGGATATCAATTCACTAGAGTCGGTGCTGCGAAGAATGACAATGATTCGGGACTTAGAAACCTTCCATATCAGGATAGGTTAAAGAAACTTAACTTGCATTCCTAGAAAGACGAAGAGTGCGGGAGATATGATAGAAGTATTCAAGTGGTGAAAGGAATCAATAGAGGGATATAGATAAAGTTCTTATAATATCCGAGCAGGATAGGACTCGGAGCAACGGTTTAAGTTGGATAAGTTTAGGTTTAGGAGGAGATAGGAAGGAACTGGTCACAAATAGGGTGGTGGACGAGTGGAACAAGCTTAGCAATTTTGTAGAAAGTGCTGGAACGCTGGAAAGTTTCAAAAGGAGGCTAGATAGATTCATGGATGATAGAGAGTGGTAGTAACTCTCGACAGGAGCTGCCATGCACAGGCCAACCGGCCTATTGCAGACTCCTTATTTTCTTATGTTCTTATAATCAACCACGAACATAATCAACCACGAACATAATTAATCACTAACATAATCAATCACTACCACAATCAACCACCACCACAATCAACCATTACCATAATCAACTACTACCATAATCAACCAATACCATAATCAACCGTTACTATAATCAACCACTACCATAATCAACCGTTACTATAATCAACCACTACCATAATCAACCACTAAATCTCTCTTCCTTTCTTTCACACACTGTATTTCTATCAATAAAAACAGATAATTCTTTCATTTACTTTACTCATCTCCTCCTTGGTTTCTTTCATCCCGACTCCTGGGAAAGGTAACGGTGGTTCTTGTTTCACGATACTTTGAATGCAAGATAAAGAAACGGAGTGAAGGAAATTAAAGAAAGGGAGAAGAACGAGAGAGAAAGAGATAAAAGTAGTATACTTTAAGAGACGCGGGTGCAGTGGGTTAGTGGTTACAACACTCGCTTCCTTCCCAAGTGTCGCAGGTTCGATCCCGAGACCATCCTAAACCATCCACGGGCTGTCAGGTTTATAGGACCCACTTTGACGCCACTTTAGGGTGAGCATCTGGTGGTAACGCTGGAGACCTGGTCGAGATGACTCACACACCTCCGTATAGGGTCATGATGACTCAGAGAGATGGTTGACAGATCCACAAGTCACACCTGTGTTACCTCCCTCAGGATCTCTACATGACACAATGAAATCTTACCTCACCATCTCCTTCCTACTGCAGCGCCGTATACTGTATATCCCGCGGCGTGATATATGAGCGGGTTCTCGAAGGTTCTATATGAATAATTTTGTCTTCAAACTAGTGTTAAATGTATTTAGTCATGTTAATATCAGTAATTTTTATGTATTTTGGACGTTTATTTAATGTTATAAGTCAGATGGACGAGTTTGACACCTTTTTTATATCTCAAGTTAAGAGGAAAACTTTACGTAGGAACCTCTGGGTATCCGGGCACAGCTTCATGGTGATATTACCTACCGTGAAGCTGTCGTCACTCACCTGTCCTGTGTCGCAGTAACCTCTCCTCCCTGAACCCCCGCTAGTACCTACTCCGCCTCCCACCCCAGCTCAGCCAGGGAATGAATATGTTGGGGTTATGTGTAACCTCCACGTTATGCTTCGTTAGTAAGTTGACATAAAGTCAGTGTGAGAGACCTCCACTAGTCTGTACCCTGACTTTACTGCTTTTACCACCCTCACCACCTTCACCACTACTCTCTCTCTCATCCCTCACCAGCCAGGCATCGTACGCTGTCTCACGCCTCATGGAGATGTCGCCACTCCCCGCCGAGATTAGAATTAGGTGTTTGTTCCTCGCTGGGGCTAAGTGAGGAGAGTGTCCCCTCGGTGTAGAAAACGATAGCCTTCGTAAACACGGAAGGAGGAGGAAGACTTGCCTTACTCGGGAGGGATAGGGAAGAATAGGGAAGAAAATAGAAGCATGATACTTAGGGGGAAAAGGAGATTGCATGCGGGGGAGAAAGAGGTTATTTAAGGGGGAGGAGGAGGAGAGTTGACATTTAAAGGGAGAAGGCTTGCTATCACTACCTCTCACACCCTGACTGTCACACTCTCTAGGTGCCACACACCCGGACTGTCTCCTGACTGGCACACACACGGCACCTGACTGTCACACACCCTGACTGGTACACACCCTGACTGTAACACCCCCTTACTCTCATATACCCTGACTATCACACCCTCTTACTCTCACACCCTGACTGTCACACTCTCTAGGTGCCACACACCCTGACTGTCACACACCCTACTCACACACCTGACTGTAACACCCTTACTCTCATATACCCTGACTATCACCCTCTTTCTCTCACACCCTGACTGTCACACCCTGTCACACGTCGAGGATCATTTGTACCAACTTGCCGCAAATAAAATGTTTCATCATTGCTGTTTAACATTTAACTTATATTCTGTGTTAAGTTTAGCTGTAGTCCACCGTCCTCTCTTCCACTTACGAGTACCTCAACGCCTCATACCTTACTCCACATTTTTCTCTTCCACCACTCCATTCCAACTCAATGCCTCTCAACGACTCACCCCATCTCACGCCTCTCAACACCCTCCACCCCACCCCCCAACACCGCTCCATCTCACCCCACCCCCACCACCTCAGCCCCCCCCAACACCACCCCACGCCTCAACACCACCTCAGCCCACGCCCCCAACACCACCCCACGCCTCCAACACCGGAAACACAAGAGGGTCACACCAGCTGGGGCGTTATTTACCTCTTCAGCTGGTGTAGATGGAAGGAGGAGCCGAGACAAGAGGTTGATAATTTCGTTAAGAGTGTTCATTACTTGGTGGTGGTATGGGAATGTGGTGGTAGTGGGAGTGTGGTGGTAACGAGTGTGGTAGTGGGAGTGTGGTGGTAACAGATGTGGTGGTAGTGGGAGTGTGGTGGGCACAGTGTGGTGGTAGGAATGTGGTGGTAACAGTGTGGTGGTAGTGGATGTGGTGTGTAACAGTGTGGTGGTTGTGGGAGTGTGGTGGTAACAGTGTGGTGGTAGTGGTGTGGTGGTAACAGTGTGGTGGTAGTGGGGTGTGGTGGTAACAGAGTGGTGGTAGTGGGAGTGTAGTGGTGACAGAGTGGTGTGGTGGGAGTGTGGTGGTAACAGTGTGGTGGTAGTGGGAGTGTGGTGGTAACAGAGTGGTGGTAGTAGAGTGTGGTGGTAACATTAGTGGTAGTAGAGTGGGGTGGTAACAGTGTGGTGGTAGTGGGAGTGTGGTGTGGAACAGTGTGGTGGTAGTGGGGTGTGGTGGTAACAAGTGGTGGTAGTGGGAGTGTGGTGGTAACATGTGGTGGTAGGGGGGTGGTAACAAGTGGTGGTAGTGGGGTGTGGTGGTAACAGTGTGGTGGTAGTGGGGTGTGTGGTAACAGTGTGGTGGTAGTGGGGTGTGGTGGTAACAGTGTGGTGGTGGTGGAGTGTGAGTGGTAACAGTGTGGTGGTAGGGGGTGTGGTGGTGTGGTGGTGGTGGGGTGTGGTGGGGTGTGGTGTGGTGGGGTGTGGTGGTAACAGGTGGTGGTGGTGGGTGTGGTGGTAACAGTGTGGTGGTGTGGGGTGTGGTGGTAACATGGGTGTGTGGCAGTGTGGGTGGGGGTGGTGGTAACAGGTGGTGTGTGGGTGGGGTGTGGTAGTGGGGTGTGGTGGTAACAGAAAGGAGTGGGGTAACAGTGTGGTGGTAGTGGGATGTGGTGGTAACAGTGGTGGTAGTGGGAGTGTGGTGGTAACAGTGTGGTGGTAGTGGCAGTGAGTGGTAACAGTGTGGTGGTAGTGGGAGTGTGGTGGTAACAGTGTGGTGGTAGTGGGAGTTGGTGGTAACAGTGTGGTGGTAGTTGGTGGTGGTAACAGTGTGGTGGTAGTGGAGTTGGTACAGTGTGGTGGTAGTGTGAGTGTGGTGGTAGTGTGAGTGTGGTAGTAGTATGGTTGTGGTGTTATTGTGATGGTAGTGGTAGCATGGTGGCAGTGGTGGTGGGTGCGGTGGTAGTAGTGTGGCCGCACGGGCAGCGCCTGGCGACACTAGGTTCTCTCCTGCTGGAGCTGGTCTGCACCTCACCAACGCTCCAGCTCTCCTCTGAATGATGTTCCCTTTTCCGCCACGAGAGAAACCTCCCCGCTGACTTTGTGTTGTAGCTGCCTCGCCTCTGGGCTGTGAAATACTTTCCCCTCCCAACTGTACCACACCTGAAGGATCATGAAAGATTATCTGCCTTACAAGTCGTAGTTTACCACCTCGAGACCCGAGTACTACTCTAACTCAGGTGGTGAAGAGAACGACGTCCGACATTGTACTGAGATTCCATTGTCCATGCTTTGGTTTCTCAAATATTAGCATGTTAAGCCCCCCCCCGCCATGAACCTTGAGAAATTAATACTTATATTATTGGTTAACTTAAGCGATAACGTACATAGGGTGGCCAAAATGAAAGAAATTGCACCTTTTTTTAATAGTTCTCAATAAAGTCTTTTATTTCATGTCAACGGAGAAAACTGCCTCAAGAATGTGTGTGGATCAGACTCGGGTACGATGTGATGCTGCTTGACAGGGTGTTGAGGCGCTCATTATAGTGTGTCTCCTTCCTTGTGTGTGGAGTGTTTCTCTTCCACTGTGGGACAATTAAACTGTTCCTGGCACTGTGACTCACTTACTACTGGTGGTTCTCTATCACGACACAACCTAACTCGTGTAGGGTAACCTGTGGTGGCAGAAGGTGGTGGTAGTATTCACATATCCTTCCGTTATTTCGCTAAATGTGGGCCACAGAGCAGTCATAATTGGATTTCGTGGGAGAGCTGGCAGGCTTAAAGTTAGTTATGAACCTAATGCTTGCCTCCTCCCCTCACCTACCTCTCCTCATATACTTACCTGTCCTGCCTTCCCACTCACCTACCTCCTCCTCACTACCTCCCTCCCTCACTGCTTCCCTCCCTAGCACACTCCCGCATCTACCTTCTCCCTTTACCTACACCCATCACCTGCCTCCCCTCCCTCAACCACATCCCTTCCCCCCTCCCTCCTTTACTGAAGACATCTTAGAAGACATCTTACTGTAAATTTGTAGTGGTGGTATTGGTAGTGTTGAGGCCGTGTGCTCATATATACAGTACAGTACGCCCTCAAGTGTTCATTAACGAGTGGCCGCGGGTTGTGTTAAGGTACATCCCTCACTCTTTAAAACTTCCATCATTCAAGCGAAATAAAATCGTATATATGGCTCATTAAACGATTTCCCAAATTTTCATAAAACTCCATATATTTTTTGTATATTAATTTATGAATATTTTTTACGTCAGCTTACAGTAATTTCCTATTTTATTTATCACCTTTTCATTAGATACACGGTACAGTATTTACATTCCCATCTTGTGTAATAGATGGAGAGTTTGTCAGAGTAGTGTAACAATGCGTATAATAATGACCAGTGTTATGATTATGTACTGTACGTCGGTGTTTGTGTGTTTTTTTTAATATAACAAATTCCAATACCACCAAAACAAACCCACTCCTCTCTCTCCATGATACTGTGTAGCTTGTGGATATTTTGGAAAACCGATCATTTAGGTCCATCTGTTGTGATGACGTGTCGTTTGGCAACATACATGAAAAACTTTATTGAGAATGACGTCATTACTAACCCTCATACATCTGGCTCTGGCAAAACACACATGTACTTTACTCTTCAACACAGATCATCGAAATTAAACAATATAAGATACATCCCAAAAAAAATTAATTAACATCACTTAACAATTATAAACCTTATTAAAAATTTTGTGTTGTTCTAGTAGTTAATTTACCAATGTTGTTTACAAAGTTGTCACTAGCTAACTGGTGTAGTGGTCACCCATTAACCAGTGTTGTTTACAAAGGTGTTCCTCCACTACCTAACTGGGTGTAGTAAGTGGTCACCCATTAACCAGTGTTGTTTACAAAGGTGTTCTCCACTACCTAACTGGGTGTAGTAAGTGGTCACCCATTAACCAGTGTTGTTTACAAGGTGTTCCTCCACTAGCTAACTGGGTGTAGTAGTGGTCACCCATTAACCAGTGTTGTTTACAAGTGTTCCTCACTACCTAACTGGGTGTAAAGTGGTCACCATTAACCAGTGTTGTTTACAAGGTGTTCCTCACTACCTAACTGGGTGTAGTAAGTGGTCACCCATTAACCAGTGTTGTTTACAAGGTGTTCCTCCACTACCTAACTGGGTGTAATGTGGTCACCCATTAACAGTGTTATTTACAAGTGTTCCTCCACTACCTAACTGGGTGTAGCAAGTGGTCACCCATTAACCAGTGTTGTTTACAGGTGTTCCTCCACTAGCTAACTGGGTGTAGTAAGTGGTCACCCATTAACCAGTGTTGTTTACAAGGTGTTCCTCCACTACCTAACTGGGTGTAGTAAGTGGTCACCCATTAACCAGTGTTATTTACAAGGTGTTCCTCCACTACCTAACTGGGTGTAGTAAGTGGTCACCCATTAACCAGTGTTGTTTACAAAGGTGTTCCTCCACTAGCTAACTGGGTGTAGTAAGTACCCATTAACCAGTGTTATTTACAAGGTGTTCCTCCACTAACAAACTGGGTGTAGTAAGTGGTCACCCATTAACCAGTGTTATTTACAAAGGTGTTCCTCCACTACCTAACTGGGTGTAAGTGGTCACCCATTAACCAGTGTTGTTTACAAAGGTGTTCCTCCACTACCTAACTGGGTGTAGTAAGTGGTCACCCATTAACCAGTGTTGTTTACAAGGTGTTCCTCCACTACTAACTGGGTGTAGTAAGTGGTCACCCATTAACCAGTGTTATTTACAAAGGTGTTCCTCACTAGCTAACTGGGTGTAGTAAGTGGTCACCCATTAACCAGTGTTATTTACAAGGTGTTCCTCACTAACAAACTGGGTGTAGTAAGTGGTCACCCATGAACCAGTGTTGTTTACAAGGTGTTCCTCCACTAACTAACTGGGTGTAGTAGTGGTCACCCATTCACCAGTGTTGTTTACAAGGTGTTCCTCCACTAACTAACTGGGTGTAGTAGTGGTCACCATTAACCAGTGTTGTTTACAAAGTGTTCTCCACTACCTAACTGGGTGAGTAAGTGGTCACCCATTCACCAGTGTTGTTTACAAAGGTGTTCTCCACTACCTAACTGGGTGTAGTAAGTGGTCACCCATTCACCAGTTTTGTTTACAAAGGTGTTCCTCCACTAGCTAACTGGGTGTAGTAAGTGGTCACCCATTAACCAGTGTTGTTTACAAAGGTGTTCCTCCACTAGCTAACTGGGTGTAGTAAGTGGTCACCCATTAACCAGTGTTGTTTACAAAGGTGTTCCTCCACTAACTGGGTGTACTGTAGTAAGTGGTCACACTTCTTTAGTAACCACCTGTTGTGGTCTACTGATGTACTGTACATAACCTTAAACATTTATACCAAAAAAACATTTACTATTTCCAATCTTTGAAAGAATTTTTAAATTAATATCACAAATGGACTTTCATATCCCATTTCAATTAAAGTATTTGTCGTCGTGTTGACCTAAATACATTTGGCTCTACCATTAAATAACTCACTTCCTATATACAGTATATATATATATATATATATATATATATATATATATATATATATATATATATATATATATATATATATATATATATACACACACACACTTGTACCATGATGAAGAGTAGAGTCATTGTTCTGCTTCATGTGACCCCCTCCTCCCCTCCCTGAGGAGAAGTGTGCCTCCCTCCACCCTCTTCTCCCCTCAGGTGTGCCTCCTCCACCCTTCCCTCCCTCAGGTGTGCCTCCCTCCACCCTCTTCTCCCACAGGTGTACCTCCCTCCACCTTCCCTCCCTCAGGTGTACCTCCCTCCACCCTTCCCTCCCTCAGGTGTACCTCCCTCCACCCTTCCTTCCTCAGGTGTGCCTCCTCCACCCTTCCCTCCCTCAGGTGTACCTCCTCACCCTTCCTCCCTCAGGTGTACCTCCTCCACCTTCCCTCCCTCAGGTGCCTCCTCCACCCTTCCCTCCCTCAGGTGTACCTCCTCCACCCTTCCCTCCCTCAGGTGTACCTCCCTCCACCCTCCTCCCTCAGTGTGCCTCCTCCTCCTTCCTCCCTCAGGTGTACCTCCCTCCACCCTTCACTCCCTCAGGTGCCTCCTCACCTTCCATCCCTCAGGTGCTCCTCCTCCACCCTTCACTCCCTCAGGTGTGCCCCCCCCTCCTGGCCGTACCACCTGGGTGAGGGCGAGAAGAGGATAAACTCCATTGTCCTCATCTTCTCCCCTCCACTGACCTCAAGGCTGTGGTGGGAGGTCTAGTGGGAGGAGGATGACTGGTGGGGAGGAGGATGACTGTGTGTAGGAGGAGGATCACTGGTGTGGAGGATGATTAGTGAGAGGATGACTAATGGTGGGAGGGATGACTGATGGGGAGGAGATACTGTGGTGGGGAGGATGACCTAGAGTGCTGTGGTGGAGGATGACTGTGATGGGGAGGAGGATGACTGTGTGGTGGGGAGGAGCTGTGATGGGGAGGAGGATGATGGCTGTGGGAGGAGGATGACTGTGTGGGGAGGAGGATGACTGTGTGGTGGGAGGAGGATGACTGTATGGTGGGGAGGGAGGGATGACTGTGTAGGTGGGGAGGAGGATGACTGTGTGGTGGGGAGGATGACTGTATGGTGGGGAGGAGGATGACTGTGTGGAGTGGGGAGGATGACTGTGTGGTGGGGAGGAGGTGACTGTGGTGGGAGGATGACTAATGGGAGGAGGATATATGGTGGGGAGGAGGATGACTGTTGGTGGGGAGGAGGATGACTGTGTGGTGGGGAGGAGGATGACTGGTGAGAGGATGACTGTGGTGGGGAGGATGACTGTGGGTGGGGAGGAGGATGACTGTGTGGTGGGGAGGAAGACTGTGTGTGGTGGGGAGGAGGATGACTGTGGTGGGGAGGTGGCTGTGTATGGTGGGGAGGAGGATGACTGGGTGGGGAGAGGATGACTGTGTGGTGGGGAGGAGATGACTGTGTGGTGGGAGGAGGATGACTGTGGTGGGGCTGTGGTGGGGAGGAGTGTGTGTGGGGGGAGGAGGATGACTGTGGTGGGGGGAGTGTATGGTGGGGAGGAGGAGACTGTGGGGGGATGTGGGGGAGGATGACGTGGGGAGGAGGATGACTGTGGTGGGGAGGAGGATGACTGTGTGGTGGGAGGAGGATGTGTGTGGTGGGGAGGGGGATGACTGTGTGGTGGGAGGAGGATGACTGTATGGTGGGGAGGAGGATGACTGTGGTGGGGAGGAGGATGACTGTTGGTGGGGAGGAGGATGACTGTGTGGTGGGAGGAGGATGACTGTGTGGTGGGGAGGAGTGTGGGGAGGAGATGACTGTGTGTGGGTGGGGAGGATATGACTGTGTGGTGGGGAGGATGACTGTGTGGGGAGGAGGATGACTGTGGGGAGGATGTGTGGTGGGGAGGAGGATGACTGTGTGGTGGGGAGGAGGATGACTGTGTGATGGGGGGGGAGGAGGATGACTGTGGGGGAGGAGATGGAGAGGAGAGGATGACTGTGTGGGGAGAGGATGACTGTGGGGGAGATGTGTGGTGGGAGGGGATGACTGTGGTGGGAGGAGGATGACTGTGTGGTGGGGAGGAGGATGACTGTGTGGGAGGGAGGATGACTGTGTGTGGGGAGGAGGATGGGGAGGGAGGGATGACTGGGGGGAGATGGGATGACTGTATGGTGGGGAGGAGGATGACTGTGTGGTGGGGAGGAGGATGACTGTGGTGGGGAGGAGAGGATGACTGTATGGTGGGGAGGAGGATGACTGTGTGATGGGGAGAGGATGACTGTGTGATGGGAGAGGAGGATGATGACTGTGGTGGGAGGAGGATGACTGTATGGTGGGAGGAGGATGATGTGGTGGGGGAGGAGGGGAGGAGGATGGTGGGAAAGGAGGGTATGGGAAAGAATGAACACAAAGCTGAGTATCAGATTGCTAGACCTTTCAGCACCAGTGGCTACATAACAGTGACTCGAGCCAGGAGGAGTAACCAAAGAGTGTCAAAGGAATTCTGTAGGAAGACAAAAATAGGATACAGTATCTGAGAGAGAGAGAGAGAGAGAGAGAGAGAGAGAGAGAGAGAGAGAGAGAGAGAGAGAGAGAGAGAGAGAGACCCAGACTTTAAACACAGAATCACAATCAAAAAGAGAAAGTGAATCGATAATATGACATAGATAACATCCAGAATCAGAGACAAAGAAATCATATAGAAATTCAAGTCATTTTGTTTTTCGGATACAGTGCAATAATTCCTATATAGTGAGACGCCTAGGATGAAAAAAGTTACAATAACAAAGGAAAAATTATGGAATTGACTATTGTAATTCCTAAGTAACGCCATTAGCATAAAGAAAATACCTTACATATAATTCCCGTAGTTCTGTTTAGTATCTTCCCCGTTTGTGTTGAATAAACTTAATGGAAACTGTTATTAACCACAAGTGTATATATATGCAGTTTCTCGCAGCTACAGAAGCACTTCAGACGCGGTTCTCAGATGGGGCTGTAAGTCGCTAAAAAAACTATCTATACTACGTGGGGGGTCGATGAATTTTGAGAATGAACACTGTGACTCCTGTTGTCTCAGTAGGGTTGTCAAAAGCCTTCGTCCGTTGTGTCATATTGTCTAAACGTCTAACGCAAATTTGTATGGATAGTTTTTTGAGCGAGTACATTACTGAGAGCCACAGAAGGCCACACAGACTTAAGAGTTTTATGGGTGAGTGAGTGAGTGAGTGAGTGAGTGAGTTAGTTTATTAGGGACTTGTATTCCAGACCATCATTGTATTATTAAATATTAAACCTCAGTCTCTCTCTCTCTCCCTCCGTTGTTCAACATCACCACTACATCATTTCCTTGGACGGGATTAAGACACCTCTCTACCCTATGCTAAAACTAATCATTCATGTACAGTAAGTCAACACCCATGCATAATTGATGGCTCTACAAACATGCATGCAATTGTATGCACATAAATTACAAGATATTGGCTCTGGGACATACATACATACATACATACATACATACATACATACATACATACATACATACATACATATGCATTGTATATTATTGACTCTTAGTTAATACACATGGTATATCTTATCACTATACGCACACCGCCTGTCGCCACATTATAAGAATTGGCAAAATACACATTGTAATTTGCGGTTGTATCTGGGTCATACAGTAAATTGCTTTATTGAATTCTCTCTCTCTCTCTCTAGTTTTTGAATAACTTCTCTTTGATTCATTCACATTAACAAAACTCGGTGAACACTGAACACAGGTGCGGGCGTGGAAAATGTTCTCACCACTCAGGGCGAACATTACCTATTCATCGTCACAATAAGCGTTCGTAATTTTACTCTCCATGCGAGATTGTAACTGTTCATTTCTTCATTCGTAATTGAATATATACCTTACTCAAAAGCGTAACCAATAAGGCTCTTGAATACTCACTGCACACAGTTCATGCATTTTGCGGCTGGAGACAAAGGCAGGAGGTGTGTTGATGTGTGCATCCCCCGCCGCTGCGTGTTGCATGCCGGTAATTAACTCTGCTTCGTGCAAATAATGTCATAGTATCATGTTGGAGTCACGATCAGGTGGCCTGGCCAGGAGGTCATGAGAGGCAAGGGAGGACAAGGGGGTGGTAGTGGTGGGTGTTGTCCTCGATACACATGAACTGAGAGTAAGGACAACCCAACAGCATAATGTGGTACTTGGTGATGTAGGTGAACGAAGACCAGTTGAGAAAGGGGTGAGCTCTGTCAGCCAGGGTCACCACACAAGCACTGGTCCATGACACAGAAGTGTGAAACAGGAGTGAAGACGTTGTAATAAGAATGTAAATGTTGTAAGCAAGTATCTCAAGGTACGGCGTTTGTCAGAGAGAAGAGAAGGAAGGAGGTAGGAAGGGAGGGATAGAGGTAAGAAGGGAGTGAGGAAGGGACGGAGGAAGGGGGGAAGGAGGAATGGAGGGAAGGGAACAGATAAAGAGAAGGAGAGAAGGACTGAGGAAGGGAGGGAGAAAGCTAGGAAGGGAGGGAGGAAGGAAGGGACAGAAGAAGGGAGGGAACGAGGGAAGGACAGAGGAAGGGAGGGAAGGAGACGGAGCAGGTAGAATAAGATGGTGAGATCGAGTCTCCCTGCAGTGTGTGGTAGGGTGAGATGTGTGACTGAGAAATAGTTCGCTGCTTTTGCATTTCAAATATATGTTGAGTGAAGGTTGGTTGATGAATGACGAGGCAGCGGGTGTGTGACCTCCAGCACGGCTCACTGTCAAGTCTGCACTTCCACCTCTCTACAAGGAAAATAACTATTTATTCCCTACCTCGACAAATATTTGTATATTTTACGAGATGCTGTAATAACGTCTTTAATGGGGTGAACGATCAGCAACCTTAACACACCTCGGCCTAGTTTATACAACACTGGTGACCGATACTCCACGAGGCGTCGATAAATTCTGTGGAAGCATCGATATTTGATCCTTCATTCGTGTACCACAAGAGGGTGGCGGGAGGTGGTGCCTCGTGCAGCTAGACAACACGTCGTCACAACCAACATGAACAAGCCTTCTGTACAGTATTTCGTCTCGTGGTTCTTGTATGATTAAGAGTGCATTTTTCTCATACAATATATAAAGACTTGTTGTGTGAGTGCGTGAGCCTGTGACGTAATGAACCTTGTCTGCGGGAGTAACTCACGTGTCACACACACCTCAACTCTCGTCACCAAACACTGTTTTTCAGTTACTAATATACAGGGGAGTCTGTGTCGTCTTAAATCCTCTCTTTTCTCTCGTGAATCCTCAGTACAGTGTCTCATAAAATGTTTCTTGTCATATCTCAAAGATTTTCCTGTCTTCAGTATATCAGTGAACTCCATAACAAGGTATGAACATTTCCTACACTACTGTACCTCAGGTGTGTCAGGGGCGGTGAGCGGCACAGCATGTGACAGGTCGTGGGGGAGGATGATGAGGACAAGGACCTGCTGATGACGTAACGCACTGGGTCTGGCCTTATTGTTCACACGTGGAGGGGAGGGGGGGGAGGCTCCTACATTGTAGTTTAAATGCCTCGTGTCTGCCATGTTCACCTACCACTACACTCATGGTTTTAACTTTCTCTCGTCATCCTAAAGATGAGATAACCCATCTTATTTCTCCTTATGATTAAACAGCCGAACCTAATCTAACGTAACCCCCAGTTAGCGTTAGTGTTTAATTACCAGGTGAATTAAACTGGTGAGGCTTATTTTTAGATTATCCACGTTCACCTTCAATAGCTTACATTATTACACTTACCCTGCTCACAATTTTTGGTTGCTTTGATAGCCCTATGATCGCCTTTCCTGAATGGTTTGCTGCTCTACGCTTTCCTAAGGAAGAATTTGTTACTGTTCACCCGGCCCGCACACAACACTCACTCCCCATCCCATGATCAGTCTTGTTATTTTCAGGCGTAACGTCATTACTAAAAGTTTTTTTGTATATTAACTGTACTATGACCAAAACAATTTGTTACATTTGGTTTGTTGTATCATGATTCTTTTTCTCTCTTACAGGTGAGTGTCGTCATATGCAGGGCAGGTAGAGGGTCTGGCGGGAGAGTGAGTACTGATCTTCCTGCACTGTCGTCACCAGGTACTGTCTGCTGTACACCTCTGCCCTTATAAGTACCTCAATTTTTCAGACACGTTACCTAATCTTTTGGATTTTTACATATGTTTCTGTCTGTCCTTTGAAGTTCCACCCACGAGAATGATTTCAGTGTGAGCACGAAGAAATTACTTTTCAACAATGTTAGTGAGAGGGACATTTAGACAAAGAGAAGCTTAATTTATGTAAAGAAGGGTTTAGATTGAAAACAAAAGGACATTAGGAGCAGGAAAGCAAAGGAATACGATTTTAATGTAGTAATATAAAAACTGATATTTGTGGTATTCTTCGGGAATCTGGAGATGCATCAAAGCAGCGCCCGTGAGAAGAGAAGCATCCTATGTTGTCGTGTGCAGGATGGTGACTCCCTCAGGCGGGGAATAAGGAAAATTATCCAACAACTGGTGGATGACCTTTTGGATCGTATATCGCATTTCAGGGTTGATAAGTTGCATTTCAGGTTTGATAAGTTGCATTTCAGGGTTGATAAGTTGCATTTCAGTTTTGATAAGTTGCATTTAGGACTGATATATTACAGTTTGGGACTTACAGCTAGTATTTTGAGGTTCACTTAATGCATTTAAAGGTTCATATATCGCTTTTCAAGGTTCACGTATTGCTTTTCGGGTTCACATATTGCATTTTAGGTTTACATATTGCATTTTGGATTCACATATTGCATATTAGGTTCACATTGCATTTTGAGTTCACATATTTTATATTGGGTTCACATATTGCATATTAGGTTCACATATTACATAATTGGTTCACATATTGTATTTACCTATTCATATATTGCATTTCTGTTCACAATGTCTATCATTCCTGCCGATATATGATACTTTTTCCTCAACAAAACAAATTAATAGTGGAATGCGTCATGTACTGTACTGTGTCATATCTGTCAAAGGTGGTGAGAGGTCTTTGTGCTCCACGTTGTATACAATATGAAGGTAAAATAATTGTATTACGATGGAACATTTTTGTCAGTGGTTGGCTACAATGAGGATGAGGAGAGTTCCCCCTCCAGCCCTACTCTGAGTTTTATTTCCGCTCCCCTCCTTGTTGTTGGTGGTGGTGGTGTTGCTGCTGGTACTGTGTTTGATGGTGCTGTTTGGTGCTGATATTGCTGCTGTTTCTGGCACGTACCACCACCACCACCACCACCAAACCAATGCCACCACACCTACACCACCAAACCTACACCATCACAGCTACACCACCACGTCTACACCACCACAGCTACACCACCACACCTACACCACAGCCACACCACCACGCCCTACACCACCACACCTACACCACCACACCTACACCACCAAAGCTTCTCCACCATACCTACACCACCACACCTACACCACCACACCTACACCACCACACCTACACCACCAAAGCTTCTCCACCATACCTACACCACCAAACCTTCACCACCACAGCTGCACCACCACATCTACACCACCACACCTACACCATCACACCTTCACTACAGCGGCTATACCATCACACCTACATAAGAACATAAGAAAATATGGAGTCTGCAATACGCCGGTTGGCCTGTGCATGGCAGCTCCTGTCGAGAGTTATTACCACTCTCTATCATCCATGAATCTATCTAGCCTCCTTTTGAAACTTTCCAGCGTTCCAGCACTTACTACAAAGTTGCTAAGCTTATTCCACTCGTCCACCACCCTATTTGTGAACCAGTTCCTTCCTATCTCCCTCCTAAACCTAAACTTATCCAAATTAAATCCGTTGCTACGAGTCTTATCCTGCTCGGATTTTATAAGAACTTTATCTATATCCCCTTCATTGATTCCTTTCACCCACTTAAATACTTCTATCATATCTCCCCGCACTCTTCGTCTTGCTAGGGAATGCAAGTTTAGTTTCTTTAACCTATCTTGATATGGAAGGTTTCTAAGTCCCGGCATCATTTTAGTCATTCTTCGCTTCACCGACTCCAGTGAATTGATATCCATTCTATAATAAGGGCACCAGAACTGAACCGCATAATCGAGGTGCGGCCTGACTAGCGCAAGATATAGTTGCAATAAGACCTCTGCACTCTTATTACTTACACTTCTTGATATATAACCTAATACTCTGTTTGCCTTATTTCGAACATTAACGCACTGTTTTCTAGACCGTAGGTCCGGGCTTACAAGTACCCCTAAGTCTCTTTCACAAGTCGACTTCTCTAGGTTGATGTTGTTAAGGCTGTAAACATTGACAGTATTTGTTCTTCCAATATTAAGTGCGCTGCACTTGCTGGTGTTGAATTTCATTTGCCATTTTTCTGACCACTCCTACAGTTTATTTAAATCCTCCTGTAGTGCATTTGCATCCGTCCCTGAATTAATCTGCCGCACCATTTTGGTGTCATCCGCAAACTTGCTTAGGTATCTAGATCGTTTATGTAGATTATGAACAAGAGTGGGCGTAGTACTGACCCCTGGGGAACCCCACTGGTTACACAGCCCCACTCAGATTTAACACCATCTACGCTGACCCTCTGCGTTCTATCGGTGAGCAATGATTTTATCCAATTTAATACTTTCCCCTAGATACCATGAGCCTTAACTTTTCTCAGAAGCCTCTGATGCGGTACTCTGTCAAATGCTTTGCTAAAGTCAAAGTAAATAACATCGTAATTTTCGTCATTATCTACTACCTCGAAGACTTTCCTAAAAAACGTCAGCAGATTTGTTAGACAAGATTTTCCCTTTGTAAACCCATGTTGAGAGTCGTAGATTAATTAGCTTTTCTCTAAATGCGATCGGATGCTATTTGCTATAATTGATTCAAGAAATTTCCCCACTACTGACGTCAAACTGATCGGCCGGTAATTTGACGCTGATGCTCTGTCTCCCTTTTTGAATATGGGTACTACATTTGCCTATTTCTACAAGTCTGGCACAACTCCCGTGTCTAATGATTTTGTAAATAAATTTACGAGGTGTCCGCTAATCTGTTCCCTACACTCTTTTAAGACTCGAGGGAAAATTTCATCCTGCCCTGGGGATTTTGTCTTCTTTAATTTATTTATCCTCTTAAGAACATCCTCTTTTCTGATAGTGATATTCTTTAATTTCTCTTCTTCATTTCCCTTAAATATCAGTTCCACCTCTGGAATTTCCTCTTGAATTTCTTCTGTGAAAACTGATAAAAAGTAGCTGTGCCTACACCACCACGCCTACACCACCACAGCTACACCACCACACCTACACCACCACACCTACACCACCACACCACCACACCCACACCACCACACCCACACCACCACACCCACACCACCACACCTACACCACCATGCCTACACCATCGCACCTACACCACCACAGCCACACCATCACACCCATACATCACACCCACACCACCACGCCACACCACCACAGCCACACCACCACATCACACCACCACAGCCACACCACCACACCCATACCATCACACCCACACCACCACGCCACACCACCACAGCCACACCACCACATCCACATCACACCACCACAGCCACACCATCACACCCACACCATCACACCCATACCATCACACCCATACCATCACACCCACACCACCACAGCCACACCACCACACCCACACCACCACACCCACACCACCACACACCACCACACCACACCACCACACCCACACCACCACAGCCACACCACCACACCCCACACCACACCCACCACCACCACACCCACACCACCACACCACACCACCACCACCACACCACACACCACACCCACACCACCACACCACACCATCACACCCACACCACCACACCCACACCACCACACCACACCACCACACACACCACACACACACCACCACACCCACACCACCACACCCACACCACCACACCCACACCACCACACCCACACCATCACACCCACACCACCACACCCACACCACCACACCCACACCACCACACACCCACATCCACACCACACCACCACACCCACACCATCACACCACACCACCACACACCACACCACCACACCACACCACCACACCCACACCACACACCACACCACCACACACCACACCACACCCACACCCACACCCACACCACCACACCCACACCACACCCACACCACCACACCCACACCACCACACCCACACCACCACACCCACACCACCATCACACCCACACCCACACCCACACCACCACACCCACACCACCACCCACACCACCACACCCACACCATCACATCACACCACCACACCCACACCACCACCACCACACCCACCACCACACACCACACCACCACACCCACACCACCACACACCCACACCACCACACCACACCATCACACCCACACCACCACACCCACACCACCACACCCACACCACCACACCCACACCATCACACCACACCACACCCACACCCACCACCACCACACCCACACCACCACACCCACACCACACCACACACACACCACACCACACCCCCACACCACCACACCCACACCACCACACCCCACACCACCACCACACCACCACACACCACACCACCCACACCCCACACCACACCACACCCACACCATCACACCCACACCACCACACCTTCACCACCACACCACACCACCACACCCACACCATCACACCCACACCGCCACACCCACACCACCACCACCACACCCACACCACCACACCCACACCACCGCAACCCACAGTACACCACCACGCCTACGCCACCACAGCCGCACCACCACACCCACACCACCACACACCCACACCCACCGCACCCACACCACCACACACCCACATCACCACGCCCACACCACCACGCCCACACCACCACAGCCACACCACCACACCCACACCACCACACCCACACCACCACACCCACACCACCACAGCCACACCACCACACACACACCACCACACACACAACCACCACGCCCACACCACCACAGCCACACCACCACAGCCACACCACCACACCCACACCACCGCACCACACACCACCACGCCTACGCCACCACACCCACACACCACCACAGCACAACCACCACACCTCACCATCACGCCTACACCACCACCACACATTCACCACCACGCCCACACCACCACGCCTGCACCACCACACCCACACCACCACGCCTGCACACCACACCCACACCACCACACCCACACCACCACGCCTTCACACCACACACCACCACACCCACACCACCACACCCACACCACCACACCCACACCACCACAGCCACACCAACACACCCAACCACCACACCACACCACCACAGCCACACCTCACACCACACCACCACACCACACCACCACCCACACCACCACAGCTACACCACCACAGCTACACCACCACACCTACACCATCACACCTACAGTATACCATCACACCTATACCTCCACACTTACACCACCACACCTACACCACAAGACCTACACTACCACACCTACACCACCACACCTACACCACCACCCACCAACCACCACCACCACCACTGACCACCACCACCCACTACATCTCCACCCACCACCACCCACTACACCCTCTCCCCTTCGGCTCCTTTGTCATTGCCACTTTTTCATCGCCGTTTATCATTGTTATCTGTATTATCTCTCTCCCCCGTTCCTCCTCTTCTCTCTCTCTCTCTGTCTTTCTTTGTATGTCTTCTTTACCTTATATATGTTATTTCTTTTATAGGTTTATCTCTCTGTTTCTCTCTCTTCCTCTACCCCAATGGACTGATAAATTTTCAAGAGCTAAAACAATAAGTGTGGTTCTTCGCTAAAAGTAGTGGGAGGCGACGGTCCCTGAGTCATGTGGTAAATGCACCGACTGATCGACCCGATTCGACCAAACGACTGACCTGACAAAACGACAGAGGACAACCGACCCAACCATTCGACCGATTTGAAAAATATGAACCGACCAGCCAACCAACCAACCAACCGTCCAACCAACCAACCAACCGTCCAACCAACCGCCCAACCAACCGTCCATCCAACCAACCGTCCAACCAACCAACCAACCAACCGTCCAACCAACCGTCCAACCGTCCAACCAACCGTCCAACCAACCGACTGACTCATTTTTGACGACACACTTCGGACAAATTGATGGGAAAGTTGTTGTGAATATTGGTCGGATGTTAACGTGAATATTGGCCGGATGTTAACGTGAATATTGACCGGATGTTAACGTGAATATTGACCGGATGTTAACGTGAATATTGGCCAGATGTTAACGTGAATATTGACCGGATGTTAACGTGAATATTGGCCGGATGTTAACGTGAATATTGGCTGGATGTTAACGTGGATTTTGGCCGGATGGGATTTCTTTGAGAGTTCATGACTGCTGCTTTGATAAGGTGATTGAGCACGTTTTGGTATTGTGCCGGATATGCGGATAGTCTTATATTTTCTAGGCTTGGATTGGTTAAGTTTGGTTAGGTTAGTTTATGTTACTCATACATCATTGGTTTGGACCGGATATTATAGTCTTTTATTGTCAAGGTTTGGTTTTATGACTCAATCTAACGGACTTGAAAGCGTGGTGTTGTGTACGGTGTGTCAGGGTGTGTCTGAGTGTGTTAAAGTGTGTCAGTGTGATGCTGTGAGATGAGTCATGGTGTAGTACTGATCATGAGGTTCTGACAGACAAAACACAGTGTTCACATCAGATGGAAACAAGTGACTGTCTGTGTGTTATATGTAAGTGAAAAACAAATGAATGTGTTAAAATTTCTATCAGGTAAAGAACAAAAGTGTGTATTATATCCCTTATAGAAACAAACGACGGTCGGGCGGGAAGAGGAAAGAGAGGGGTGGTCGTGGGGAGGTGGTAGGGAGCGGTGGTCCGGGTAAGGAAGAGCGGAGCCCAGAGGTGGAGGTAGAGAGGGGTGGTCAGAAGGCGGGAGAGAGGAGGTCAAGTAGGAAGGGGTGAGGGGGGAGGGGTGGTTAGGAAGGAGGACGTACGTAGGGGTGGTCGGGGAGGAGGAGGATGGGTTAGGGAGAGGAGGTCGGGAGAAAGGAGGTCGAGGAGGAAGGGGTGGGGGAGGGAGGAGGATGGGGTGAGGGAAGGAGAGAGGGAGGGAGAAGCAGGGAGAGAGGAGCGGGAGAGAGGAGCAGGAGGGGGGGAGGAGGAGGAGATCAGAGTCGATATGAACACTTGAGTTTCGTTCATTTTACCGGGGTTACTGCAATCAAATTTGTACGTGTCGTGATTTTTTTCATTCGTATCACAGACTCAGTATCGGCACAAAAAGACAACAGAACTCGTGGGAGAAAAAAAATCGCTCGTTTTTTATTTTGTTTTCTCATTTATGACGAATATTGCAGAAGGTTGGCCAAGGGTTTGTTTTTTCTGGCTTCAATGACAATGATGATGGGTCAGTGTTAAGACCCTGTGGTGGAGGTCAGATAAGCGTAATGACCTTTTGAAGACGATGATTTAAAATATAAATTAAGCTGCATTCATCAAAGGTTATTAACTTAAACCATCGGCCTCGCAGGTTATAACTTCAACCATCGTCTTCGGAGGGTTAAAGGCTGTTACAAGGTTAATTTATCAACACTTAACTTCACGTGGCATCATATCTGGTATAGAGAACTTTGATTTTTTTTTTTACTTCCAAATTTCACGACTGTTTGATCATGAGAAAGTAGTTCCATAACTCTTTGACTATGACTAAATCCCTTAACTAAGATAACTCAACCCTTTGACTACGATAACACAACCCCTTGACTAAAATATCTCAACCCCTTGACTAAGATGACTCAAACCCTTGAATAAGATGACTTTATCCTCTGGATACAATATGATCGCACTCAATAAGTTAAGAGAGGGATCTCGGGTGGGGATGGGAAGGAGAGAAGGAGGGAGGGTGCGCGTCTCCCACCTGGTCATGCAGTCCTCAGTAAACTTGGTTAATGGCATAACTCCAGCACCCTGCCAGATAACATTGCAGGGGGAAGAAACGACACAGCGAGAAACTAGGAAACAGAAATAAGAAACGAGGAGGATGAGGAGGGAGAGGACGGGGGGAGATGATGGGATAGAGAAGGAAGGGGAGGAGGAGAAGAAAGAAAAGGAGGAGGAGGTAGAGGAAGAGAAGGAGCACAAAAGAGGAAAAAAGAGACAGAGAAAAATTAACGAGAGAGAGGCAAGGAAAACTGTGCGGAACATGGAGATTTGATGAGGGAGTGTGTGTGTGGTGGAGGAGTGTGTGATGGTAGAGGAGTGTGTGTGGTGGAGGAGTGTGTGTGGTGGAGGAGTGTGTGTGAGTGGTGGAGGAGGGAGGGTGGAGGAGGAGGTGTGTGTGGTGGAGGAGTGTGTGTGGTAGAGGAGTGTGTTTGGTAGAGGAGGGAGGGTGGTGGAGGATGAAGGGTGGAGGAGTGTGTGTGGTAGAGGAGTGTGTGTGGTAGAGGAGGGAGGGTGGTGGAGGATGGAGGGTGGAGGAGTGTGTGTGTGGTGAAGGAGAGAGAGAGAGAGAACGTGAGTGCGTGTGTGCGTGCGTACGTGCGTGCGTGCGTCCTTCCACCATACAGGTAATGAGGAAAGTGCAGGCGGTACTCCTAGCACTACATACCGCTCTATCACTCTCATCAACTGTCAGCCGCATGTCACTCACCTGCGCCATGTGCAGGTGTGCGGGACTGACACACGCCTCATACCTGGCATAACAGCAGGAGCACGTCGCCCTCATTAACTTGCCGCCCGGTATCCAGCTCCACCCGCCCAACACTACTGCAATTCGACCCCCTTGTTCTTGTGTGCCCATCCAACACTACTGCATGAGGGACATTCAAGCACATTTATGTGTTTCGTTCTATAAGTGGGAATTGACGTACTTAATGAAGGCAAAAATGTGGATACAATAAATTATCTGTTGTATTTGACAAAATTAAAAATTCAAACTTAGCCATCACACACACACACACACACACACACACACACACACACACACACATATATATAATAATAAATAATGGAAGCCCCTCGAATCGAGGATGGCCGGCCCTAGGGCCACCTAGGCGTGAATTTGTTTAAGGTGTACAAGCTGTCGGCAAAACAACAACCACACCCTGATTTAACGAGTTACATGACCCAGTGTCAAGGAATAGTCCAAGAAGGCCGGACAACTCGCCAACTGCACAGGCGAACCATTACTCAGGATTACGATACGCAAATCGATTAATATCACACACACACACACACACACACACACACACACACACACACACACACACACACACACATATTAGGTAAAATTATTAGAAAGGTTAATAAACCATAAATATGTTATATGGATCATAAATATAACTTCCAGAATCACTCTCATATACTTCCTCACCGCGGCCTGACGAATTAACACAACCGTAACGTTCTGTCAGGGCTCAGGTCGAGTCTCATCTGTACTGATAATCTATAAGTGTGTGCTGTGGTGTGTACTAAAAATGGCGGGCATCCGCCTTTTGAATTTTGCCACAAATAGCGTCTAGTTTGTTGTGCACCCAATACTCATCCGGTGAGCAGTAGTACAAATGGATTAAAGATAAAGAGAAGAGGTCACAAACGGTGTGTCTGACAGACCCAGTCTGACAGACCCAGGGGTCAGGATATTATGGCATTGAATGTTATAAAAAGTATTTCCAATACATTATTTGTTTAGTTCTGTACAGTCATGGTCAAAAGTAATCATGCACACCACCACCTAACCCCTGCGTCTGGCCGGGTCCTTTCTGCACGGTAAGTCACGTGGGGTGGAGAGGGGGAATGGTTTACTTGTGGGAGGGGTGTGGGAGGGTAGTGTGTTCCTCATCAGAGAGGGAGGGGATTGAAGAAAGTAGGGTAATCCCTGAAGGAAGGAGGGGAAGGATGGGCGTAAGTTTTATCACTATATTGTCTTGGGTTTACAGCCAGAAAGAGCAATAGATGAGGACCCTTATTATATGATTATTATAAGACGTCATTCATTTCATTATTTATCTTTTTTTCAAGTATTAAGGATAATTCTCAGACCACATACACTCTCACTATATACAGTAAGTGGCCCTTGACTTGCACCCTCCTACCTTACCCGGGTCCGCCACCCCTAGCTCTCCCCCCATCAATACATCCCCCACCCTCTTGTGACCCGTCGTGTAGAAAGCCCTGGACATCACCGGTATGGTAGTGGGAAGGGTGCAGGATTTCTTTTAGCCGCGACTGTACATACTCTCTGACTTATTCACACCAGAGTGAGTACAGCAGTGTGAGACAATACACCTGGCTGCACACTTTGTTAATCGCACCAGCGTGAGTACAACAGTGTGTGATAATAAACCTGGCTGCACACTTTGTTAATCGCACCAGCGTGAGTACAACAGTGTGTGATAATAAACCTGGCCGCACACTTTGTTAATCGCACCAGCGTGAGTACAACAGTGTGTGATAATAAACCTGGCCGCACACTTTGTTAATCGCACCAGCGTGAGTACAACAGTGTGTGATAATAAACCTGGCCGCACACTTTGTTAATCGCACCAGCGTGAGTACAACAGTGTGTGATAATACACCTGGCTGCACACTTTGTTAATCACACCAGCGTGAGTACAACAGTGTGTGATAACACACCTGGCTGAACACATTGTTATTCACACCTGCGTGAGGGACATTCAAGCACATTTATGTGTTTCGTTCTATAAGTGGGAATTGATGTACTTAATGAAGGCAAAAATGTGGATACAATAAACTATCTGTTGTATTTGACAAAATTAAAAATTCAAACTTAGCCATCACACACACACACACACACACACACACACACACACACACACATATATATATATAATAATAAATAATGGAAGCCCCTCGAATCGAGGATGGCCGGCCCTAGGGCCACCTAGGCGTGAATTTGTTTAAGGTGTAAAAGCTGTCGGCAAAACAACAACCACACCCTGATTTAACGAGTTACATGACCCAGTGTCAAGGAATAGTCCAAGAAGGCCGGACAACTCGCCAACTGCACAGGCGAACCATTACTCAGGATTACGATACGCAAATCGATTAATATCACACACACACACACACACACTGCTCCCTACACTGTCACTATGTTGAAATATGAACTGTAGTTTGAAGGCTGATCCCCATCTAAGATTACTATATGTCTTATTTGTGTAAGCATCATACAGCATATTATTTGTAATTCGTAACCCATTCCCCAAATATGTAACTTCATATGTTTTGCATAACTTCTGAAACATAAGCTCTTTCAATAAACTAGATTATTATTGTGTGTACATTGTGTGTGCACACACACACACACACACACACACACACACACACACACACACACACACACACACACACACACACACATACCGCACACACACACACACACACGCACACACACACATATTAGGTAAAATCATTAGAAAGGTTAATAAACCATAAATATGTTATATAGGATTATATAAGCCATAACTTCCAGAATCCCATACTCACATATACTTCCTCACCGCGGCCTGACGAATTTAACACAACCGTAACTGTCCAGGGCTCAGGTCGAAATCCTCATCTGTACTGATAATCTATAGGAGTGTGTGCTGTAGTTGGCCGCTAAAATAAGCGGGCATCACTCAGCACTTTTGAATTTTGCACTAGGCAGCATCCTGGATTTGTTGTGCTAATACTCATCCGGTGAGCAGTAGTTCAAATGGATTAAAGATAAAGAGAGAGGTCACAAACGGTGTGTCTGACTGACAGACCCACAGGGTCAGGATATTATGAAGTGAGATAATTTACATAAAAAGTATTTCCAATACATTATTTGTTTAGTTCTGTACAGTCATGGTCAAAAGAAGTAATCCATACACACCACCACCTAACCTGCACGTCCTGGCGGGTCCTTCTGCACGGTAAGTCACGTGGGGTGGAGGGGAATGGTTTTACTTGTGGGAGGGTGTGGGGAGGTGAAAATAATGTTCCTCATCAGAGAGGGAGAGTTGAAGAAAGTCATATTAGGGTCTTTTCATCACTGAAGTCCACTGGAAATGCTTATCAACCCTATGACACATTGTTACCTGCCAAGCAGCTCACACTCGCACTCTTCCCAGAATCTGGAAGTAGAGTCAAAGATAACTGAGAAGTTAAGTCCCCTTGACACTTCTCCGGACACCCGCCTTTTCCTGTGGTTGGTTTGGTTGGAGATTTGGGCTTTAGGTAATCAACTGCCAAGTCATTAATACTGTCAACATCAAGCTACCACCAACCTTAACACCTTCTTCAGGTGTCTAAGGATAATTCTCAGAATACATACACTCTCACTATATACAGTATATGGCTCTTGACTTGCACCCTCCTACCTTGCAGATTCCACGCCACCCCTGTGGCTCCCCACCCCATCGGCCTCCCCCCACCCTCTTGCTGACCCGTCACGTGGCAGAAAGCCCTGGACATCACCGGTATGGTAGTGGGAAGGGTGCAGGATTTCTAACAGCACACGACTGTACCATACTCTCTTACTTATTCACCAGGTGGAGTACACAGCGGTGTGAGATGTACACTGGCTGCACTGCGCACGGTTAATCCGCACCAGCGTGGGGTACAACGGTGTGAGGATATTAACACGCCTGGCTGCACGCTGTTAATCACTTAGCGTGGTACAAAGTGTGAGATAATACACCTGGCCGCACGCTTTGTTAATCACACTGGCGTGAGTACAACAGTGTGTGCGATAACCACCTAATACTTACACACTTTACTGTTATTCACACCTGCGTGGGGACATTCAAGCACATTTGTAATGCATTTCGTTCTATAGTGATTGACGGCGTACTTAATGAGAGGCAAAATGTAGGGATACAATAAATTATCTGTTGTATTTGACAAAGGTAAAATTCCAAACTTAGCCATCACAAACACACACACACACACACACACACACACATATAATAATAAATAATGGAGCCCCTCGAGATCAGGGATGGCCCGGCCCTAGGGCCACCCTAGGCGTGAATTTGTTTAAGGTGTACAAGAAGCTGTCAGCAAAACAACAGCCACACCCTGATTTAACGAGTTACATGACCCAGTGTCAAGGGAATAGTCAGAAGGCCGGACAAGCTCATGCACAGGCGAACCATTATAGGGATTACGATACATAAATCGATTAATATCTACACACACACACACACACACACACACACACACACACACACCAAACCCCACATATTAGGAGTAAGAGTATTAGAAAGGTTGGCAAACCCATAAATATGTTATATGGATCAGCGAATATAACTTCCAGGAAATCACTCTCATATACTTCTCACCGCGGCCTGACGAATTAACACAACCGTAACGTTCTGTCAGGGCTCAGGTCGAAATCTCATATCTGTACTGATAATCTATAAATTATTATTGCTGTGGTGTGTGTACTAAAAATGGCGGAGCATCACTCCTTTTGAATTTTGCCACCAAATAGCGTCTAGTTTGTTTACTTTTAATACTCATCCGGTGAGCTTAAGTAGTTCAAATGGATTAGGGCAAAGAGGTCTACTTGGTGTGTCTGACGAGACCCAGGGGTTAGGATATTGGCGTGGGAGATATTTATAAAGTATTTCCAATACATTTATTTGTTTAGTTCTGTACAGTCATGGTCAAAAGTAATCATACACACCACCACCTAACCCCTGCGTCTGGCCGGGTCCTTTCTGCAGTAAGTCACGTGGGGTGGAGAATGGGTTTTACTTGTGTGGGAGGGGTGTGGGAGGGTAGTGTGTTCCTCATCAGGAGGGGGAGGGATTGAAGAAAGTCATATTAGGGTCTTTTCATCACGCTGAAGTCCGCGTCTTATCAACCCTATGACACATTGCACCTGCGCCAAACGCTCACTCGCACTCTTCCCAGAATCTGTGAAGTAGGGAGTCAAAGATAGCTGAGGGAAGAGTTAAGTCCCCATGACACTTCTCCAGGACACCCGCCTTCCTGGTTGGGTTGGTTGGTTGGGCTTTTTAAGAGCCAATCAACTGCCAGGGTAATGTGCCAAATCAACATCAAGCTACATCCACCAAGCCTTAACCTTCGCTTCAGTGTGGGATAGTTCTCCAGACCATACACTCTCACTATATACACCCAGTAGTGGCCTTGACACACACCCCCTCCTGCCTTACGGGTCCGCCACTAAGCTCTCCCCGTATACATCCCCCACCCTCTTACTGGCGTTACCGTCGTGTACAGAAGCCCTGAGGACATCACCAGTACATGGTAGTGCAGGAAGGGTGCAGGATTTCTTTTAGCCGCGACTGTACATATCTCTGCTTATTCACACCAGAGTGAGTACAGCAGAGTGTGAGACATGCACCTGGCTGCACAGGCGATTGTAATCGCGCAGCGTGAGTACAGCAGTGTGAGGATAATACGCCTGGCGCCGCACGCGCATTGAAAAATCACACTAAGCGTGAGTACAGCAGTGT
>NW_024732867.1:4564089-4592229 GCF_018991925.1 Homarus americanus | reverse complement strand
AATCAATTTCAGAGTCACGCATAAGCTTTCAGCGTCACGTATTCAACAACCAATACCTTCTACTGCGAGATTTTTTTTTATTCGACAGTTAATGAAGTAAATGCTTTTGTATTTAATATATATAGAGTTGATAGAAAGTAATGTCACTGCAATTGCTGTTTTGTACCATCGCGTATAAATTCTATTCAGGTTTATACGAATTCCTTCATTTGGAAATGCTACAATAGTGTTGTAGTTTGTAGATGTACTTTCACGTAAGAGTACTGTTATTGTTTGAAGTCAGAGTGTAGTTAACGCATATATCCTTCTGTATAATCCTAAGAAAGTTGGGTTTTGCATGGATTCCGTGTACAATGTTCACCTTTCCTTGACACAAGCAACATTTGTATCAGTTTCGTCACATATAAACACAACAAAAGACAAAAATGTCAAAGAAATGCATCAGTAGAGTGCAAGTCTTGTCTTACATCGTTATCGATTTATTTCTTCATCTTTAGTGGCCGTGGTGGTGTGTTTGATAACCCTGGTCGGTGGAGCCTTTAACATACAGTAAAAACATCATCATTATCTCCTTGTATTCTTAACAACATCTCGTATTTAATTCATTAAGCGCTAAAATCAGTCAGGGAAAACCACTGAGTAAAATATATCTCTGCAGTAAATAGTAAATTGAACGCGGGTTGATGAGCCCGTAGATTGGGAGTTGAGAGAGACTCGTCCGGACAAGTTGGAAAGTTGGTCTGAAACTAATCCTCTTCGGGGCCTCTTTTTGCCGTTGTCTGTTGGCTGGCGCCGCCTCACCATCACGTGGCCATTGATCCTCAACCTCTCCATGCTTGGTGCTGAAATGGGAGTGATAGAGAGGAGGTAAAGTAAATTCCTGAACATTTTCTGGCCTCCACCGAACTGTCACTTATGTAATCATAAAAGAAACTTAAGTTATTGTCCTCGGCCATCACCTGCCTGGTGAGAGTGCTTCATCGATTAACTGCTGCTTGAGTTCCTCCTTCTTTATTGGTTGAGGGAAAAATTACTTTTCCCGACAGAGGTGTGGGAGCGCCTGCCAGGACCAGTGCCGCTGCAATACCAAGAAATTAGTGTTGGGACGCACTGAGGACAGGCTGTCGACGTATCAGGAAGACTCGAGTATTGCAAAAATGTAATAAATTTGTGGGTGTTGAAACACGAAGATGAAGGAGGTGGTGACGTAAGCAGAGGGCAAAGTATTTCAACATCAAGAAGATATGAATGCTGTGAAATTCTGGGGAAATACTTGTTGACACACTCAGAGAAAAAGTTGTCATGAATGTTGAACCACTTAAGGAAAGTGATACTGAAGAAGCAGACGTGACACTGAAACATTTAGAAGACAATACGTTGGCCTGGGGGGAAGGTCTTAACTCAGCAGCACATAAAGACATAATTCAAAGAAGACACATGTGAATACCATAGATGATGGTACATCTGAAGGAGGTGAGTGTTAGGACCCGCGATATGTCATCTAAGGTTGCTGTGAACTGAAGCACGTGGAGGACACACATACAGTGGAACTTTAAGAGCAGATGCAAGTGCATGAGCTTACAGCAGGGACATGACTGGGGTTATATAACACATGGTGCAGATTGGGACGGGAAGACTAAGAGAATATGGACAGTGAAAAATGACGACAATGACCAAGATGATGGATCCTTAAGGGCAAGTTATTGTTATGAGCGTCCAGACGACCTGAGAGATGCGAGACGGACAGCAACACAAGACGAGTCACGTCTCGTGTCCTGTATATGTGTAACTACACATATTAATCTGTTCCGGTATTTGTAGCTCACAGAAAGACAGGCAAGAGTCAACCAACTACTTATTACCGACAGGACAGCGCACACACCTCATAAGTTCTCGATGGTTTATATAAAATTCCACAACTGAGAACCTGTGACATCTGCGGGAGCTAACGACACCTTGGTCAGCAATCTGCCTTTGTACAGTGAGTTCCCTCTGGTCACTGGTGATCACAACCATTGACCTCGACACTACCCTGGTGGTCATTAGTGTCTATGAGGTCATTATTGTCATGTGTCAGCTCTCGCAAAGCAATCAGAAATGTCCGCTAGGTCAGTAATGCACGCGTGGTTTATAGAGTGCCACTGGTAAGGGTCATCATGAGCCACAAACAGTGGCCAGAGTGCCAGGGGAAGCAGGTCTGGAAGGGCCCCACCTGTGCCTTATCGCGCCATCATCCTTCAACCTCCACCCCAGCCTCCCTCTACAGCAGCTGCAAGAAGTTACCTCACTGACTGATGGCGTGTGGGAGGGCAGAATAAGGCTGTACCGGCCGATAGAGGATGAAAGTAGAAAAAAACAAAGAACTGGAATGAATACAGAAAATGCAAGACAAAATGAGAGCAAAGACTGTGAGGACAGAGGAAGATTTGAGAAGATGGCGGGAAATTATTAAGTGTAGTTGACAATGGTCACGACAAAAATGTGAGGATCATGAGAGAAGAGAAGTGTGGCATGAGTGGGAGAGATCGACCGCCTCTCACGGTAGTTACATAACCCCCAGGGCCTGACCAGGGCTGGTGGTGGACGCTGGGGCTCCTCCTGCTCACTACAGCATGTCTATCACTCACATGTGTGGCCTTACTGTGGCGTGGTCAACGTACACTTATACACCCTCATCAAAACAAGTACCGGTAACCATCTGTTCTCCATATTTAACCGAACCAAACATGATACAGGTCGTCTGGGCTTTGGTTATTTGCGTATAGCCCCTTGATTACGATGATTTAATCCCCCCCAACTACAATGTCGTACTCAGTGGGTTAAGTCATCGTACTCAATGGGTTATGACATTCATCTCAGGGGATTAAGCCATTGCACTCAAGTGGTTAATTCGTCGTACTTAAGTGGTTAAGATAACTTACTGGGCTGATTCATTGCACTGAGTGGGCTAGTATCGTGGTCAAGGATTTAAACATAATTATCTACAGAAAAAGATAATTGCATAATTAGTTTTTAATGTATGTTATCTGAGGTCAGCAATTTACATTTTGTTTCAATTTCTGCTGCACAGTCTATTGATTTTCCTATTAGCGACAATTATTGCTATTTTCAACTACATCGTTTATTTTTCGTTTATATTGGAGCTAATTCTTCATCCTTCTCTTTTCTCCTTTCCTTCCTATCATCCTTTTTTTCACTCAACGTCATCCTTCCTTTTCTTTCCCCTCCTCCTCCTCCCCTTACTTAACCTCACATCCCCTCCTCTCCTTCCCGCCACACCACTTAACCTCAACTCTATTCTTCCTCCCCTCCCCCTCATCCACCCCCTTCACCTCCCCTCCCCCTCATCATTCCCCCCTCACCTCTCTTCCTCCTCATCCCCCCTTACCTCATCTACAGTCTACGTTCTTTATAACAAATATAACAACAATGAACAGTCAGTCAACAATTAAGTACTCATGTGTCTTGATGACTTGTGTATCCTGATGTCATATGTATCATGATGACTTGCGTATCCTGATGACTTATGTATCACTGAGACACATACGCTACAGAACCAGGCGTCTCTGAAGATCACTGAGCCGCTGTTTTATTTTACGAGCGAGTTTAATGCCTATAGGAAAATCATTAAGTGCATGATGTGAGCCTTAGTGGATGATGTGAGCCTTAGTGGATGATGTGAGCCTTAAGGTGGATGATGTGAGCCTTAGTGGATGATGTGAGCCTTCGTGGATGATGTGAGCCTTAAGGTGGATCATTAAGGGGTGGACACAGCCGTAAACCTAACCATCGACGGCAGTTGGGGAGGGGATACTAAATCTGACCAATATGATTAATTAAGCCCACCTGGAGTAGTCATTACGAGTAGGCCGGGCCATTATTGTAATCATTAGGGGGTAATTAACGTCAATTAGGGTACTTAAGAGCATTTAGGGGGGGGGGCGTTCAAGTGACGTAATCATTTTAAAAGTTGAAGGCTATCGGGAGAGTTTTTTAAGTTTCTTTCAAGGATTTGAGTCCAGGTAAGAGGGTGGTTGTTAGGTGTAGTTAGGGTTGTTTAGGTGTTTTGATTGACCTAGTTAAGGTATGGGGAGTTTGGAGCACCTGTGAGATGTTGTGATGGTGAATGAGGTTCGTAGGTTAGGTTAGGTTAGGTTAGGTTGGGTTGGGTTGGGTTGGGTTGGGTTGGGTTGGGTTTGTTTAACCTTCAGGTGAAATATGCTGGGGTTTCAGAAAGGTAACAAGAAAGAAAATAAAGAAAATCATCCTATAAAATCATCAACAGGAAATAATATACGGAAAAAAATATAATAAAGTTAATATGATTTAAATTACTCTGACGGTTTAAGAGGAATTAATTAAGAAACTCACGTAAATAAGATAATCATATAAAAGATTAATTTCCTACGAGAGATATAAGATTATTTCCTTTAAGAATAATAAACTGAGACAGTGAAAGATAATAATGGTACTTATATATAATTATCGCCTTGAAATTATAAATAGGATATAATTTTAACACAAAAAAAGAGTAATTATGTTAACAATATAACATTAAATCCCCTAATTATTTAAAATGAAGATACTTTAACCATAAGATAATAATTATTTGAGTTTATAATCGAAAAAAAATTAATTATAACCATAAAATATTATTGAGACTAATTATAGTAGCCAGGACTGATGTGTGGTAATGAGGTAATATATAATGATGTGGTTATTAAGGTAATTAAGACCGTCAGTAGTGTCAATAACAGGTGATCAGGGCCAACAAAGGTAATTCTTGGACGTGTGTTGATAATTGTGGACACTAATGAACACGTCTTAGGGATTATCACCTCTATCTGTCTGGTTGCTTAGCACTGTGTTGCCCCTTTCTCTCTCCCCCTCCCCCCCATATTACTCCCCTCAATACATTCTCCCCCTCACCCCTCACCCACAATACCTCCCCCCACCCACACTACCTCCACCCCCCACCCACATTCACGCCCACATCACCCATATAACCGAGGGAAGAATGTGTAGGTAAGCGTGGGAGGAGAGGAGAGAAGAGGAGAGAAGAGAAGTAACGTGGGAGGGAAGGAGATAGACGGGAGAAGATGAGAGAGACAGAGAGAATGAGAGAGGAATAGAAATGAGAAATTACGATGGGATGAGAAAGAGAGAGACGAAGTAAGAAAATACGACAGAAAGAGGGACAGACAGAGAGAGAGAGAGATGGAGGGAGGGAGGGAGAAAGAGAAAAACAAAGAAAGATTAGGAGAAAGGAGAAATAGTGAAAATAAAGCGATACAATAAGAGGAAGGTTTTAAGTGAGAGGTGTGAAGGAGAGACATAAACTAACAGGGTAGGTGACCTGAAGCGGTGCTGTGAGGGGTCACGTGAGGTTAAAGGTCAAGATACTGATTAGCTTGACCTACTGAGGAGGAGAGTGTGTGTGAGGGGTGAGGAAGGAATCGATGTTGGGGGATGTAGAGAGAAAGATGAGGTGTGATGTAAGGGGAGAGAGAGGGATGGAGGGAGAGAGGGAGAGAGGGAGGGAGGGGGGCCTGGCACGGCACCAGGCTTCGATCGTGGTACTGCTACTGAGGGAGGGAAGCCCCACCCACTCAACCCATTCCTCGCCCACCTCCACCACACCTAACACCCACCACCACCACACCTAACACCCACCACCACCACACCTAACACCCACCTCCACCTAATTACACTCTCCAAAACCTAACTAAACTAATCACACCCCCGACACCCACACACTCCTTCACTCACTTACACCCTCCCACGTTCAATTATACTTAACACATCCTCCCACGCCTTCCCACACCTGTCTACACCTCCCACTTCCATCTACACTAAGTTGAACTTCCACTCACAACCACCCACGTCCTCCCACACCTACGAGCAGCACCTCACACCATCTCACGGCTCCCTACACTACTCTCCCACGCACTGTCAACATCTTCTTACAACTGCTCACCCTATCTATGACTTTCCAACACGTCTCTATACGTGCTCAGCCTTCCCACGCCCTCCCACGCCCTCCTACATTTACCCAACCTCTCCAAGACATCCCCCACACCTACCTTCTCGTATTCACATCCTCCCACGCCGTCCTACCCCCTACTCACCACCACACACGTCTCCATGTATCTACTCACTATTTCCACGTCCTCGGGCGACTCACGAGGCCTACATACACCCTTCACCCCTACCCTTCCCCTCTTTCCCTTCCCCTCTTTCCCTTCCCCTCTTTCCCTTCTCCCTACCCACCTCCTCCCTTCTTCCCTCCTCCTCACCTCTTCTATTGCTTTGTCTGGAGTGGCATTGGAAAGCCTCCTAACTCCTCTCGGTGGCTTCCTACGCTACGTGCGCCTTATAATATAACATTTGGCATAATTCCTGGAACTCGACACCTTCCCTCACACAACTTCTTCGTGTTGAGGACAACACTAGGACAAATACTGGCGATAATCTTAGTTCTGGAAAGTGCCTCCACGCGCTCTGGTGCCCCGAAGGAGAGACTGGAAGCTTCCTGCCCTTCCTGGAAACCTTTCCTGGGCGGTAACGCACTGGAATTATGTCTTGGAGTTGGAGAGTTGATTTATTCACGTGTTCCGCTGCCTGTTGTAAAACACAAGGTGGAAAGTAACATTAAATGCTTTAAAGAAAATGAATGAAACCACCACTCAGGTGTATGTGTGTAGGGGGAGGTGTTGAGACGTGTGTATAGGTGTAGAAAGGGTGGAAGGGTGTGTGTATGTGCGTAGTAGGTGTAGGAGTCGGCGGTAGGGAGTGTATGTGTGTGTGTTTGTTATATAAATAAAATACGAGAAAGAGAGAGAGAGAGAGAGAGAGAGAGAGAGAGAGAGAGAGAGAGCAGCAGCAGCAGCTTGGCTAAGGCACAGTAAAGTGGGATGAACAACATTAGCTGTCGTATCCTGTCCTGTGATATTCTGGGAACTACTGTTTGAAGGTTCACCAGTTTCCTGTTGCCAGAACCACTGATTCCTGGAAGGTTTAGTATGCGTAGGTTTTTGGAGACAGTTGTAGAGTAGTCACTGTTGCCGATGTTCAGGCGGGGGACCACAACTCTAACAACCTCACGTACATCCAAGAGCTCCTGGGGATTACTCGGGAACCTGATTAAAAGTTGGAATTTGAACGTGAAAACTTACCATGTAGGTGAAGATTAGGTGGAGACGTCACGGGGCGTTAGAAGGTCCAGATGAGGTATGCCTTCTCGGGGACGTAAGCTTGTTATACTGCTGGGACGATCCGGGAATCCATTTTACTCGGAGGAGGGTGAGATGTTCGCTTTGACTATACTGGAAACTTTAAAGATTAAATCCCATCTGCCTCCAGTAGGTGTGCATGAGAGCTGCGTGGTTCGTTACTGGAGGCAAGACGTGTGCGTTGGGAGTTGAGGAGAGAACCAGCGTGGTGGGTGCAAGGTGAGGAGCTGGGTATGACCACAGTCAAATGGAACCTAGCAGGACGGACAAGTACCTGGCAGGATGGACAAGAACCTGTCGGGATGGACAAGAACCTGTCGGGATGGACAAGAACCTGGCAGGACGGACAAGAACCTGACAGGATGGACAGTAAAGAATATATATAGAAGGCAGGAGAGAGAGAACAACATGGATAAAGAATATTAAGGAAAGTAATGATGAGAAGTGGGCGTGGTGGAGGAGGGAGCGCACCTGGTGAGTCACGGGAGCACACCTGGTGAGTCATGAGAACACACCTGGTTAGTCATAGGAGCACACCGGGTAAGTCACGAGAACACACCTGGTGAGTCAAAGGAGAACACACCTGGTGAGTCATAGAACACACCTGGTGAGTCATAGCAGCACACCTGGTGAGTCACGAGAACACACCTGGTGAGTCTTAGGAGCACACCTGGTGAGTCACGAGAACACACCTGGTGAATCACGAGAACACACCTGGTGGGTCACGAGAACACACCTGGTGAATCACGAGAACACACCTGGTGGGTCACGGGGACGCACAGGAGGACAGATCGGGAACACATTATAAAGAGAAGGAAAAAGATGATGAAATAAAATAAAAAGATGGAGGAAAGGGTGATTGATGATTGGGAGGGAGACATAATGATGAAGAAGAAGAAGAAGGAGAAGAAGAGGGAGAGAGGAGATAAGTGATATATAAGGAGACATAACGACACGCCGAAGACGAAGAAGAAAAAACAAGACGAAAGAAGGGAAAGGGGAGGAGAGAGACAACAAGAAAGATAGATAATTCCTAAAGAAACCTGATAAGTGAAACTATAACTTTAAAACAGTGAAAAGATAAAAACAAGACCACTAATATTTAACGAATGTAGAAGATAAGACTAAACGAGAAAGGGACGATGATAAAAGCAGATCTCACCAAGAAGAAAGAAAAGGTGGATAATAAGAGATTAAAATAATTATGGAAGGAAAAGATGCAGAAGGGGAATGAGACAAGAGGTACAATTCGCTTCATCCTGACACAACTAATGACCTGATTTCCACCTGAGAGCTTTGTATTATGATCTTGTTATTATTGTAATTCTCGTTAGCTAACACAAATGGGCGTATGTGGCGACCAGTGAGTGTAATAGTCATTATGCTCGCCTAACTGGCTAGTGGTTCCAGGTTTAATTCCTTGGCAGGGTGAAATTATGGGGTAAGTTTCTTTGCCTCTGTCTCCCCAGCATTACTTGAGAACCTGCATGTCAATTGATTTGCGATTCGTGTTCCGGGGTTAACCAGTGCAGTTAGTGAGTTGTCCGGTCTTCCTGACACTGGGTTATACAGCTCGTTAACAAAGGGCGTTGTTGTTGTGTTTTGATGACAACTTCCACACCGAAAGCAATTTCACACCTATAGGTGGTCCTTGGTGGAATACGAGCGCAACCTCTATGTGTGTGTGTGTGTGTGTGTGTGTGTATGTGGTCGTGTAGGTGTATAAGAATTTGATAACTAAGTGTGTTTGGGTGTATGTACAATGTGATTAATCAAGAAAGAGTGCCGGACAAGTAAGTGCGTGGCTGTATTCATTATTAAAACACAACAAACTCTCTTTCCTTGATTCCCTTGTGATTTAAATTTCGTTAGAAACAACGAATATAAATCTTAATTTTTGTAACGATAAGTAAAAATAATGTTGGTGTCATTCCTTATAGAGTGCAGTGTAGACTCCTCCTCCAGGACCATCTCTCTTGCAGCTGACACAAGTACTAAAGGAAGACAAATGTGTAACTTGTTGTGTATGTTGTTTAGCTCATGACAACAGCACATGAGGAACACAAGAGCTCCTCACACGGTATATCTCATGACAACAGCACATGAGGAACACAAGAGCTCCTCACACGATATATCTCGTGACAACAGCACATGAGGAACACAAGAGCTCCTCACACGATATATCTCGTGACAACAGCACATGAGGAACACAAGAGCTCCTCACACGATATATCTCGTGACAACAGCACATGAGGAAGACCAGAGCTCCTCAGAAGGGTGGGTGTATCGGGTTGCCTCAGCCCAGACAATGACTCCCCGTTGCACAACTTCCGACAACAGGCCCCGACTCCTGGCGACTACCTCGTTCATTTAATGTTTCTTTCATGGCTTTCGCATCCCCAATAATGTATTTCGATACTATTATTATAACCGTGCGTTTTTTCGTGTGTTTTTTATCTATGAATTTCCTCACATTTATATGACTAACTGTGGATATGTTATGACAGTTGATTCGATATATTTAGCATTTAATTATTTTTGTCAGTGAGAAAGTAAACTGCCTCGATATTACACTTTTTAGTAAGGGTTTTTGGTTATATCTGATCAGGGTTGCCGGTTTATGGTTAGGTTAGGTTAGGTTAGGTTAGGTTAGGTTAGGTTAGGTTAGGTTAGGTTAGGTTAGGCTTCAGGAGAGTAAAAGTCTGAATACTAATCCATGTATAGTGTTCCTTCCCTCTGCAGTGTATACCGTATATAGTTTTCCTCCCCTCTACAGTGTATACCGTATATAGTGTTCCTTCCCTCTACAATGTATACCGTATATAGTGTTCACTCCTCCTACAATGTATACCGTATATAGTGTTCACTCCTCCTACAGTGTATACCGTATATAGTGTTCCTTCCCTCTACAGTGTATACCGTATATAGTGTTCACTCCTCCTACAGTGTATACCGTATATAGTGTTCCTCCCCTCTACAGTGTATACCGTATATAGTGTTCCTCCCCTCTACAGTGTATACCGTATATAGTGTTCCTTCCCTCTACAATGTATACCGTATATAGTGTTCACTCCTCCTACAATGTATACCGTATATAGTGTTCACTCCTCCTACAGTGTATACCGTATATAGTGTTCCTTCCCTCTACAGTGTATACCGTATAGTGTTCACTCCTCCTACAGTGTATACCGTATATAGTGTTCCTTCCTCTGTATACCTCTACAGTGTATACCGTATATAGTGTTCCTCCCCCTACAGTGTATACGTATATATCTTCCTTCCCTCTGCAGTGTATACCGTATATAGTGTTCCTCCCCCACAGTGTATACCGTATATAGTGTTCCTTCCTCTACAGTGTATACCGTATATAGTGTTCCTTCCTCTCCGTGTATAGTATATAGTGTATACCGTATATAGTGTTCACTCCTCCTACAGTGTATACCGTATATATATAGTGTTCCTTTCCAGTGTATACCGTATATAGTGTTCCTCCTACAGTGTATACCGTATATAGTGTTCACTCCTCCTACAGTGTATACCGTATACCGTATATAGTGTTCACTCCTCCTACAGTGTATACCGTATATAGTGTCCTACAGTGTATACCGTATATAGTGTTCCTTCCCTCTACAGTGTATACCGTATATAGTGTTCCTTCCTCTACAGTGTATACCGTATATAGTGTTCACTCCTCCTACAGTGTATACCGTATATAGTGTTCACTCCTCCTACAGTGTATACCGTATATAGTGTTCCTTCCCTCTACAGTGTATACCGTATATAGTGTTCCTTCCCTCTACAGTGTATACCGTATATAGTGTTCACTCCTACAGTGTATACCGTATATAGTGTTCCTTCCCCTACAGTGTATACCGTATATAGTGTAGTGTTCACTCCTCCTACAGTGTGTACCATATATAGTGTTCACTCCTCCTACAGTGTATACCGTATATAGTGTTCACTCCTCCTACAGTGTATACCGTATATAGTGTTCCTTCCCTCTACAGTGTATACCGTATATAGTGTTCCTTCCCTCTACAGTGTATACCGTATATAGTGTTCACTCCTCCTACAGTGTATACCGTATATAGTGTTCCTTCCCTCTACAGTGTATACCGTATATAGTGTTCACTCCTCCTACAGTGTATACCGTATATAGTGTTCACTCCTCCTACAGTGTATACCGTTAAGAAGAAAAGAACAACTTTAATGATATAACATCGTTTATTAAGAGTCAGTTTAGATCCACCAAACAAGGGAAGAAATACGAGAGCCCTGGATGGAGAGTGTAAACAGAATGATAGATTTTAGTGAAGGTAATCAGACTTTAGCCATTGTTAAGTCTGGTTATATGAGAATCTCTAATGGACAGTCCACAGGTATATCTATGTAAGCAGTTTTTACCTGGGCGTACCGGGATTCGAACCTGGACCACCAAGGTTGGCAGTCAGGCAGCTATTGTGCCACGATGGGATAAAATCTATTAAACCTTAGCTGCTTAATTTTAATACCGGCACACACACACAGACAGGTAAACAAAATTATATTAAGTTGATTAGGTTAGGTTAGGATAGGTTAGGTTAGGTTAGGTTAGGTTAGGTTAGGTTAGGTTAGGTTAGGTTAGGTTAGGTTAGGTTAGGGTAATCTTCATGTGCAATAAGGTGGCGGCTATTATTATCGTGACCTTTCAACACAAGTTCAAGGTAATATATTGCCTCCTTTATATATACTTGACTGTGATCCACAGAGTAAGAAAAATGTATAAAGTTTGATCTTAAAAATGTGTTTAATTAAAGAGATGAAGCAGGTGTGTTGGTGACCCACAGTTATGTGCCTCCATGATTACCTTTAATGACTTTCTTCCTGTAAAGAACAACATAAATTATAAAAGTTTATCTGCCTTTACTTTAAAGTCACAAAGACTTTTTTCTGGGTCTAATAAGAAGTAATTCAGAACACAACGGGAGTGTTAACTGGTGTGCTGAGACAGTTAACCTTAACTGGTGTTTGTCCTATAGTTGTGTTTGGACTCGGAGTATTTTGATAACTGCGTGCGTGCGTGCGTGCTCCCTGTAACATTTTTGTTTTAGAACTGAATTTTTCATGTGTATCTATACTGTTTTATTTACCTTTTACATCACCGTTTACAGATTGTCGTACGAGCTACAGTCTCTATTACGTGATACCTTCAGGCTCCTTTATTGTCCTGTAAACCAGCTTCTTGCTCTTTCTTCCACACCTTCCTTCCTTTCTCCTGTAACGTGTGTCAGCCGCGCTGACGGACGCTGCCTTCTTCACTAACACACACGCCTCAGGACCTCACGTATTAAAATAGGCCACCACCTTCACTGCGCTGGGTTACTGTTGCCGTAACTTGAACATTCAGACACAAGTACTCTGACTCCTCTGAATGACGCCAGAACTGCAGGAGGTAGAATAGCGGTTGGTTACTGTAGAGAGAAGAGCTGATAACTTTATAACTTTATTTGTGTTTAGGAAGTAGTTTGCATGGCCAAGTTCGCCTCCTTTCCTGTCTCCAGCTACAATCGTGGTTGTTTCCTGTCCGTGAACACGCTGGTTGCCTGGAGGTGTGCAGGGAACCTCCCCACTTGCCGTATGGTTTGCTTCCCATCTCGTTGGCTGCTTTGCTATAAACTGGTCCGTCAATTCCTGCTGGGAGATGAAAAAGAGAAAGGTGATACAGTCAGTCTATTGTTGCCGGGGGTGAGCTGATAAACTCACTTCACGATAAGTGGAAGTCCTGAAAAATGTGATGCAAATCTCACTCCTGAAGTTAGACTGAAAGCATCAAAAGTTGGACTGGGAGCTTTACGGGTGACCGGAGACTTTATTGTAGGAAAAGAAGATTGTTGGAAGCTGGAAACTGAATATTTTTTTATAATGTTAATTGGAATAAAAATCCGTTTGGTTGCTAGGAGATGGGCAGGGGAGGGAGATAACGAGCGGCCTCACTGGACCGTCTTCACTGGCCGGAGGGAGGGAGAGAATGTGTGGAGGGGGGGGGGAGACTCTCAGAGACAGGAACACTACTGGCCATGGAGCGTGTAGAAGGATGACCCTCGCTCCCAACACCTGGCCACAACTCACGTACTCTAGCAGTTACTCGTCTAGTGTCGTGGTGGTGGGTTAGGTAAAGCCTCCAGCTCGCTGGACTTCACACCATCATCAGCTTTAAGTAAACGTTTTGATGTTCCTTTGGCGTCAGAACTCGTGCAGCGTTCCTTAAAATGCATCAATTTATTTTCTATTTGTTTTGCTAATTCGCAGAGATTATGCACTCGTTTTTGTCGTTATGAGCGAAACATTTAGAAACAGCATGCAAGACTTCTGAATCCTCAAGAACTGGAGAATTTATATTTTAATACAAGTTTTGTGTCACAAAACACATTTACACGCCATTACAGTGGTCGTATCTCTGGCTGCCTCTCCACCCCTTGACTCCCACTACATTACACCACAAAAGAAACTGACCATTATGGCCTCACAAGAAGGAAAACACTAATGAACCGGGTTCGAGTGAATGCACCACTGTCCCATATGTCAACAACCAAGAGAGAACCTGGAGTCAGGCAGATCAATACATGTCAAACACCTGCCACGGAAACATCTCACAGAAGAAAAGGGACTTATTGTGTTTTCTGAAACCTAACAACAATACAGGCTGGGCGGGGTGGGGCGGGCCGGGGAGGAGCTAGGGGTCGCTGTTTCTGGTGCGGAAACTTCCTCCTCTTGATCTTCTCTTGTGCGTGTGATCCAGGCGGCAAGGAAGGAATCATCCTCACTGAGTAGTTGAGAGAGTGGTAGTACTTGTTAGGTAAAGATATGGCCTCTCAATGTACAGTTATTCAAAAAATATCTATACAAAATTGTGTTGAAAAACTATAACACAATGGACGAAGGATTTTGGCAACCCTACGAAGACAATATGAGTCACAGTGTTCCTTCTGAAATTCGTCGATCCCCCTCCCCCTCCCTCCCACCCCCCCCCTCAAGTAAAGATAGTTTTTGAGTGACTGTACAGTACGTGGTGATGGCGCTAATATGGTCGTATGTGGTGACTGCAGGTTAAGTCACTGTCTGGTGTAAAGGACGGTGAGGGGAAAACTGATGAATAAATGGTAGAACTCTTGAGGGTCAGAAGAAAATACAACACTGTAAGCGTGATAGTGACTGAGTGCCGACACTTTAATCAATCAAAAGTGCCATCCTCTTATCTGAGGGTTGGCGACTACAGTCCTCCACTCTTAACGTTTTCGGCTGTTTTTTTTTAACCAATCCTGCGAGATTCAGTGTCTATCTGTAAACCGAACTTTAAATTTCATTCATCCATCCCAGTTTCTACCTCTTTCTGGTGTCTGCTGAAAGTGTCCACGCTTCTGACCCACACAACAGTCCTGACCATATATAGCATTTCAGTAGCCTTTTTCTCCAATTTAAGTTAGTCCTTTTTGATTAGGTCTTTTAGATTATTAGCTGTTGTTTTTGTTTGATCTATTCTTGTTTAATTTCTTTTGCACATCTACCACAATAGCTAATGTTACTACCTACCATATTCTTACGATTTATTTCCAATTATTTTCATCTTTACAGCATTAACTCTTAACCCATATTCTTCACCCTATTCCACTAATCTGTTAACCAGTTTTTGTAACACCTCTTCATTATCCGCCACAAGAGCAATGTCATCTGCATAGTTTAGAATTATTTGATTTATACTTTACCATTAACTTTTATTCCAAAATTGTTACTTAGAATTTCTCTCATTAAGAATTCTGAATATATATTATACAATGTTGGAGATAGAACACAGGATTATCTTACTCCCTGCCTAACTTTGTACCAATTAGTAAGTTCATTATTTACTAACACTGCAGCCTCCTGTTGCCAGAATTCTAATATCTCCTTCATTAATGACTATTTTGTCCAAGATCTCTATAAATTTATTGTATTTTACCTTATCAATATTTTTTTTCTTCAAAATCCACTAAGGAGATATACAAATTTCTTTGGACCTCTCGGGCTCTTTCACTCAAACTCCTCAAACAAAACACAGCTTCACTATTTTTTTTTCTTTTCTAAAATAGATAATTTTGATCTTAAGATAATTCACTGTCTATTATAATTAAAATTATGTTTAATAAAACTTCACAGGCATGACTTATCAAGCTAGTTATTCTAAACTGGCCTTTTGGGACACATCTATTAAACTACGATAGGTTATCTCTCTCTCTCTCTCTCTCTCTCTCTCTCTCTCTCTCTCTCTCTCTCTCTCTCGACTCCGGCGAGGGTGGCAGGACAGACGGGTTGATACTGGTAGACCAGGTGGTTCTGCTGCAAGGGTAAGTGGCGCTGATTACGAGGCAGACGTGGGCAAACTACGGCATATGTTTGTGACTTGGAACAAATGTGAAGGGCTAGGTACAAGTATAGGTATTTCAGCAAAAGTATGGTTGGTCAGGTGAAGGTATGGGTAGAGGACGGTAGATATAGGTATGTCGAAACAGGTGTAAGTATCCCTAGAATATGTTAACCCGAGTCAGGTGTGTATTACCAGCGAAAATACTTCCAAACAAGTAAAGATTTCTGTATAGTCCAGGATTTTTACTAAAATTAATAAGGTGTGTCTCAGGGGGGCAAGTGGTGGTAGCGGTGTGTGAGTCGAGGCTAACGTGGTGTGCCAAGTGAGTTGAAAGCAGGGCTGGGAGTAGGTGTCAGTGTCAGGCCAAGTATGAGGAGGGCTGGGAGCAGGTGTCAGTGTCAGGCCAAGTATGAGAAGGGCTGGGAGTAGGTGTCAGTGTCAGGCCAAGTATGAGGAGGGCTGGGAGCAGGTATCAGTGTCAGGCCAAGTATGAGGAGGGCTGAGAGTAGGTGTCAGTGTCAGGGCAAGTATGGGAAGGGCTGAGAGCAGGTGTCAGTGTCAGGGCAAGTATGAGGAGGGCTGGGAGCAGGTGTCAGTGTCAGGTCAAGTATGGGAAGGGCTGAGAGTAGGTGTCAGTGTCAGGGCAAGTATGAGGAGGGCTGAGAGTAGGTGTCAGTGTCAGGGCAAGTATGAGGAGGGCTGAGAGTAGGTGTCAGTGTCAGGGCAAGTATGAGGAGGGCTGGGAGCAGGTGGCAGTGTAAGGACAAGTATAGGGAGGGCTGGGAGAAGGTGTCAGTGTCATGTCAAGCATGAGGTAGACTGAGGCAGATATGTGTGGCCTAGATCTGTCATACGTGATCCTGTAGTAGCTGTCTGCATCTGTACGGGAGAACAGAGGGAAGTATATTACTGCGACTGTTGTGATCTCTCTGACCCTTAGTGACATCCTCTGTTACATCAGTGACTCGGTGTGCCCTCATTTGTACGACCTCCATGACCTTTGTTAATGTTATGACCTCTGTTACAAGGTGTGACCATCTCTATAACCTTTTTGTTGCGTAGTGTCTTGTAGTCCACGTAGTGACCTAGCACCCGCATTAAGTTTAAATGTGAGTGTGGGTGCCGGAGGATGGAATGAATGCCGCGACACTACAGGCAGCTGATGGTGTGGTGCTGTGAAGCTGCTGGTGGCAGGTGGTCCAGGTGACTCTCCCCTACATACTTACCCTCTTCCACCTACTCCCTATCAACCAGAGTTATATATATATATATATATATATATATATATATATATATATATATATATATATATATATATATATATATATATATATATATATATATATATATATATATATATATATATGTGTGTGTGTGTGTGTGTGTGTGTCCTAAGTTCGTTTATAGACTGGTAGATAAAATTAGATAGATGCTCTTTATTTTAGCTGTATGGGATGGTATATTTAGACACAAAATAAACAAAGTAATGCCCTCGGGGGGGGGGGGAGCTGTAACAACAACAGATGGGAATAATGAGCAGAGGGCGAGGAGAGGGCGAGGAGAGGGTGCAGTCGGGAGGAGGACTGAGGTAACGGATGAGCTAGAGCGATCATAACTATTTGACGTTACTTTCCACCCCCTCAGTGGAAACAGTGCCAGGCAAACGTTCGCCCGTCTGCTCTTGTGACGCTGTTTTATGATTTGGAATTTGCATTCTTGTGGATCACTCAGTTAAAAGTCTGGTTAGTTAAACACCACACGTGACAGCATTAGTCAAGCCAAACACGGGTGCCAGGAGCGTCACGAGCAGTGGCAGGTCGCACCCAGGAGACCCTCGCTCCAGGTCACCTACAAGAGTTGCCTCGCTGCCTCATACAAGAAACTTAAGTACTAGTGATGACACTCACAAAAGAGCAACATAGAACTCAGGTGCATTATGACACAAGCTGTAGGCAGGGTAGAGAATGAGACTTACATGAGGTTTCTGGACGTCACCCAGTAATCAACATTTCCAAGATGACTTTTACGTTGTCTTTCCTCCAGATCCTCAGCCTCGTCACCATACACACTGAGTGGACACCAAGAAAGAGTCAAACTCAAAGTATGTCTATGTATCATATCCAGTAATCACCATCAGTAGATAGTAACATTAGATGGATCACCGCTGGACACCAAAACGTGAACTAAAGGCCATCTTAAACCGACAACCTGACCTTAGTGTTAAAGATACATACCGTAGACACCCAGGCTGGCACACGCAGTCAGAATACTGTTTGACTGGAGCAGACGACGACCAGGAGAAAAATGAGAAAGTTGCTGGTGTAGAAGTCCAATAGATGGCGGAGTGATAGTGGCACCAGTCACACCTGCTAAAATGTGGGTCCCAGAAGGGTCTTATCTGAACACCAATCTATCGCTTATTCATATATATATATATATATATATATATATATATATATATATATATATATATATATATATATATATATATATATATATATATATATATATACACACGAATAAGCATGTGCGCCTATGCTTATTTGTTTCTATACTACACCTTGACGAGATCTGTGGCGAATACACACACACACACACACACACCACTAAAATTATACCTGGCGTCCACATCACTAATGAGGAAAAATCAGTGGCGAGTGTTATATTTCAGTGAGAGGGTCTCCTGGGGAGGAGAGGGTCACCTGGGGAGGAGAGGGTCACCTGGGGGAGAGGGTCAACTGGGGAGGAGAGGGTCACCTGGGGAGGAGAGGGTCACCTGGGGAGAGGGTCAACTGGGAGGAGAGGGTCACCTGGGGAGAAGAGGGTCACCTGGGAAGGAGAGGGTCACCTGGGGAGAGGTTCACCTGGGGAGGAGAGGGTCACCTGGGGAGGAGAGGGTCACCTGGGGGAGAGGGTCACCTGGGGAGGAGAGGGTCACCTGGGGGAGAGGGTCACCTGGGGACGAAATACACCTCAGGGGATTTCCTACCAACACAGGTTCTCGGGTTCTCCAGACGGCCACAAACAGCATGTGTGTTGTTTATCACAGAAAATGACACACACGTATAATTCTTACCTCACGTGTTTCTTATCACCAGCCAGTGGGCCATTAAGGTGTGCACCTCATCTATGCATAAAATATTTAGCTTGTAGTTATCGATACACCCTATGTGTTTGTGGTATTTAACATATAATCTCTTAATGCACCGTGTGTGTGTGTGTGTGTGTGTGTGTGTGTGTGTGTGTGTGTGTGTGTGTGTGTGTGTGGCCCTACTCACTCACCACACCTGCACTCTTTCACCACACCTGCACACTCGCCACACCTACCTTGTCCAGTCACCACACCCTCCCTGATTACTCACTACACTCACCTTATCCACTCACTATATCCACCTGATCACTCACTACACCCACCCCCTATCCCTCTCCCTCCTCTCTCCCTCCTATCCCTCTTCCTCCTCCCTCCCTCACATGGAAGATAAACGCGTGTAGCCGTCACCAAATTAGGAGACCGAGAACTCCACGTTATTGGCCCTCGATCTATCCGAGCTGACACAACCTGCAAGAACGCGGGAGGTATGAGAAGCGAGACGAGGAGAAAGTAGAGAGAAAGAGACAAAGATAGACAGACAGGTAAAGAGTGAGAGAGAGAGAGAGAGAGAGAGAGAGAGAGAGAGAGAGAGAGAGATAATGAGAAAAAGTGTGAGACAGAGAATGAGACGAAAGGAAAGCGGAAATAAAAGAACAAAAAGACGTTTAGGTGAGCATGGTTCCCCCTTTCACCCCTGTTTTCTCCCTTCCTCCGCCTCTCTCCACTTGTCCCCCACTCCGCCAACATCTCCCTTTCCTCCCTTCTTCCATCTCTCCCTCATCCCTCTCACCCCCCTTCACCCATCACTTCTCCCACAACCTCTTCCTTTCTCCACATCCTATTCCCCTCCCTCTACCTCCCCCTTTCTTACATTTACATCCCCCATCCCCCGTAACCCTTGTATCTCATCCCTTCTCCCTCCCCTCCCTCTACCCTACCGTTCTGGTAGCCATACGCAGAGTCTTCATCATTATAAACAACTGATCCGCCATGAGACAAGACGGCCTGACCTCTGACCATTATTGTAACCATAAAATATGGAGGTGAGGCCATGTTGGTGGATGACGAGCAGAAGCATGATCCATTACACCACGTCCACGTCCACTCCACCGTCCACTACCGTCACACGCACCACGTCCACTCACCGCGTCCACTACACCACGCCCACCACACCACGTCCCACACCGCGTCCACCGTCCACACACCGCGTCCACTACGACTCATTCACCACCACACCACGTCCACCACACCACGTCCACCACACCACTCCACACCACACCGTCCACCACACACACACCACTACACCACGCCCACTACACCACGTCCACTACAATACACCACGTGTCCACTACGACATCCACCACCACACCACGTCCACCACACCGCGTCCACACCACGTCCACTACCACGTCCACTACGACTCATTCACCACCACACCACGTCCACCACCACGTCCACCACACCACGTCCACTACACCACGCCCACTACACCACGCCCCACCACACCGCGTCCACTACCGTCCGTCCACTACACCACGTCCACTACACCGCGTCCACTACACCGCGTCCACTACACCACGTCCACTCACACCGCGTCCACCGCGTCCACCACGTCGTCCATTACACCGCGTCCACTACACCACGCCCACACACCGCACTCCACCACACCGCGTCCACCACACCGCGTCCACTACACCACGCCCACCACACCACGTCCACCACACCACGTCCACTCACTACACCGCGTCCACTACACCACGTCCACTACCACACCAGTCCACTTACACACTACACCACGTCCACCACCGCGTCCACTTCCACTACCTCCACCGCGTCCACTACACCACCCCACTACACCACCTCCACTACACACGTCCACTACACCACCTCCACTACACCACGTCCACTACACCACGTCCACCATACCACGTTATCGTCTCTCTCTCTCTCTCTCTCGCTCTCTCTCTCTCTCTCTCTAGTTATTAGGGTGATCACGGTTGAACGACCCAAGATGACCTATAGGAGCAACCGCATCTCCCACTACCCCTTCACCTGACCCTCCACCAATCCCTCAACCTACCCCTCCACCTATCCCTCCACCTGACCCTCCACCTATCCCTCCCTCCCACCTACCCCTCCACCTACCCCTCCACCTACCCCTCCACCTATCCCTCCACCTATCCCTCCACCTATCCCTTCAACTGCTCCTGGAACATATCACAATATTCTCTGCTCTTAGTCACTTCCCAGCTCCCCTCCCTTACACCACCTGCCGCTAGCCTCTACCTCTCCTGACATCATCTTCTATTGCCCCATACCTCTCCTGACCTCTTTCCCCCCTCCCTCTCATAGCCTCTACCTCCCCCGACCTCTCCTCCCCTTGTCCCCTCACTCTCCTGTCATCTCATATACTTCCAGCACAATGCCCTGTTGTCTCCCCTACACCAAGCTGTTGATCGTTCCATTTACCTCCCATATAACCCCTTGTCAAAAACGACTTCCTAGAGGCGAGAGAGAGACGAGAGAGAAAACAATATTTATAGACTGACCTGCGAGACATTAGCGACCCTTCATTACTCTAGGCAGGGAACAAACGCGAGAGTAACGGGGAGAAGGTATCGCAGCTCTCCAGGTGACTGAGTAATTATGGAGTCGTGAAAACATAGTCTACATGGCGCATTGATATCTCCGGGTGCTTATACACAAGAATGCGTAAGAAAATTAAGGTAACAGTAATATCCAGAATACCCAAGTAAGAATAAGCAAGAATAAGCAATAAAACCCAAGATAATCAAGTAAATAACAGTAATATCCAAGAATACATAAGAACACACAAGATACCCAGTATTTCACTTAGGTATAAGATATAAAACTCACAAGAATAACCAATTATTCTCAAAAGTATTCAAAACAATGCAAGAAAACTCAAAAGCCAGTAAGAAAACGCAGGAATAAACAAGAAAAGAAAAAGATTGAGTGTGGTAAAACAGAAGGCCAGTTTGTATTACGTTAAAAGGTGAGATGTACGTGACCGAATGAATGAAGGTTATTAATCACAGGAATACCAAAGTACCCCCAAGTGTATTGCCGTCAGTTCCCCCTTCCCTTCTCGTCACCCTCAGGAACCAGGTTGCGTGTCTTGGGGGAAGAGTGACGTGGGACAGTACCTAAGCTGCTGTGACAATCCTTCTCAGGGGAACGTGTTGACGACCAGAGGATATTGTGATCCTTAAATAACTAAAAAAATAAAAAAAAAAATAAAAAAAATAAATCAAGTTGTATGACCCGTATCGCTTACACTTTCCTCAGAGAAATAGTCGGTAAGTTGCCGTTCTCTGTGAGTCAGAGGTCCCAGAGTCTCAGCCTTCCATACGAGTGATAGTGTGGTATTACCCCCCCCCTCTCGCCCCCCCCCCCTCCGCCCCCTCTCTGCTGATGTGACCTCGGCGCAGAAAATGTCGTGAATTACAAGGTTGTAAGAGAGTGTAATAGCTGTTATCGTAGGGTAGGATGGTTTGGCACTGTGTTGGTCCTGGGGATGTGTAGGCAGCTGGTGAAGGTGGGGACTGGAGTGGAGTGGAGTGGAGTGTGGATACCGGGAGATAAATTTTGAGGGAGTCATAGATTCGAGGATGTTGGAGTAACTCAGTGGTGGAGGCTCAGAGGTGGAGTCTCAGATGTGGAATCTCAGGGATGAAGGCTCAGAGGTGGAGTCTCAGGGGTGAAGGCTCAGAGGTGGAGTCTCAGGGGTGAAGGCTCAGAGGTGGAGTCTCAGGGGTGAAGGCTCAGACGTGGAGTCTCAGGGGTGGAGGGATAGACACAAGACATGGTTCACTAACTCTCCTGAGTTGAGTGGGTCAACAGCGTACACACCTCGTAGCTCTCCCGGTGTGTTGTCCAACTCTGACACCACAAGTTTGATGGCCGATCTCTCTCTCTCTCTCTCTCTCTCTCTCTCTCTCTCTCTCTCTCTCGTCCACTCTTCAGCCTCCTGCTCTCGTCCTTCTTACCATCCCTTCCTTCCCTGTTCCCTCACTTAATATTTTACCTTTCCAGTCCTCCCCCTTTTCCTTCCATCCCTTCCTACATCTCTCCCCTTCTTCCCACTCCCACCTTTCCCATCACGTGACCCCCTCCCCCGCCACGCCGCCTCCAAAGTATCCCATCTCTGGATTCTTTAATAACCAACATTATTTTCTTTTATTTGTAATTTTTTGATGAATGAATTACGTAATAAAATTCTTTAAAATCATTATGGAAAACGTCAATTCCGGTTTGTATTTTCCATTAGTTATTTTTTTTTGTTATCGTTAATATTTTTTTCGATAAATCTTTCATTTCGTTTGATAAGAACTTTTTCCATTTGTCTTAATTTAGTTTTTAATTTTGTTCTTGTTTTAATTGGTGACTTTTTATACACGTGTTCTCCTCACAATACATTTGGTAAAAGACCAATAACATTCCCACTGTGTGTCTCAGGGAAGGTAAACACGCGACAGACACTCAAACAACACCATCATCTCATAAAGGTCTTTGACTCTTATTGAATGAGACATAAATGGGTGGAAGCAACGGAGTTTTTTTTTGTGTGTAATTGTTAACTTATTTTGTGTCTTATTGGTGTTTGGTGGTTTGTTTGTTATTGGTTTATGTTACGGTTTAATATGGTGTGAATGTAGAAAATATTACAGTGTGAATCTTTTTGTTTACACACACACACACACACACACACACACACACATACACACACACACACACACACACACACACACACACACACACACACACACACACACACACACACACACACACACACACACACACACACACACACACACACACACACACACACACACGCGTGCGCTATACACGCGCACACACCTACACATACACACACACATACACACACACACACACACACACACACACACACACACACACACACTACGGACCTATAAAAATATCCCCGAATTACTTCAGATCGTAGGATTCTTCAGGAAGAATCTAATACAAACTCTGGTAAATCATGCAAATTTGAACCCAATTATCACGTACAGGTAGCTGCTAATTGGCTAAATTGGCTCAGGAGATTTAGACTGATCAAACTCATCTGTGTTCAGTTTACTTAAGCTCAGTAAAGAGGGTTAAGTTTTATATATATATATATATATATATATATATATATATATATATATACCTATATATATATATATATATATATATATATATAATAAACTTAGTAATGAATACGCGAAGCAGTAAGGCTGGTAGTGTGAGGTTAGGTTGGTATTTCTATTTAATGTTTGGGTGTCCAGAGATTAAGTTGGGAATAAGTTAGTCTGGTTGAGTTAGATGTTGAAGGCTAGAAATATGGAGATCACGGACTGTACATGCCACACTACAATGAACTTTTGTTCAATTACCACAATATACAAGTTATAAACCTAGCTAGCTTAGTTTAACTTTCACTAACTTAACCTAACAATATCTAACCTAACTAAACTAACTAACCTAACCGAGCTTAACAGCTTCCTAACCTAACCTAATCTAGCAATCTAACCTAGCATTACCTAATTTTACCTATCCTAGCCTAAGCTAACCTTTCTTAACCTAACTTTATCATCTTAATTCCATAAACTTGGATTAGTTTAAATATAAACTTGGATTAGCTTAAATGCAACCATTCTGGCAAAGCCTTACCATACCCAGCGTAACCACACCTAGCAGCAACTAAAATCTAATCTGTCTTTAACCTGACCTTAACTTCAACCTAACTTTACCTAACCAAACTTAAAAAGCCTCCAGTTTACTCGTCTTGACTTAAATGAAGGCTAATTGTTACTCCAGGAAGAAGGTCAGGGTGAGGGCAGGGGAGGGAGAACGGGGTATATCTCGTAGCGAACCCTCATTACTGTTCACGTCTAATCGACCAATGGTGTTCGTCTCATTACTCATTCTTTAATTAGCTCCCAGCGGTTCCTTGGGGTGAGGCGGAGAGCTGCATCTCTTAAACTCCTGATGGTGGAGTTATCGAGAGAGGTGTTATCAGGGCGTCTTGGGTGGGTGATGAGGTCCTGGTGTGAAGTCTGAATGCTCTATGCGCTCCCACCACTCACTTGCGGACACTGATCCACCTAACAAGAGAGCGCCATCAAAAGAAACCTATAGTAATCTTCAAAGGGGTGACTGCTCAAAGATATCAGATAGAAAATTTGGTGCAGAAGGAAGGAACTAGGCATAGTACACAGCAGTTCCGGCTTCTTTTCTTCCCTACTCCACCAAGCCAACATATACTCTTCCTTCTCGCGTCTTCACTGTATTCTTTTGTTGACTGTGTGTGTGTGTGTGTGTGTGTGTGTGTGTGTGTCATGATTTATCATTTATCATATGAATGAATAGCGTCATAGAAGACCTAACCTAACCTAAGTATAATAAGGTTATGTAATAATGGTAAACAACTTCTTAAATTAAATTTATCAATTTTTTATCCGTAAATTAATGATCATTGTCAGAACAATAAAACCAAATGTTATTTCTATTTGGAAAATGTAATTTGCCAATTTAAAGCTTAACTAGCCATTGTCCTTATTCAGCCACACACACACACACACACACACACACACACATCTTATCTAAATAAAACAAGGAAGTATGTCTTTGTGTTTTTGTGTGTCCTCACGAGAATCTCGGAAACTACTTTACCGATCTGTGTAGTGATGATGGATGGTGTTATATGTAGTGGTGATGGGTGGTGTTATATGTAGTGATGATGGATGGTGTTATATGTAGTGATGATGGATGGTGTTATATGTAGTGGTGATGGGTGGTGTTATATGTAGTGATGATGGATGGTGTTATATGTAGTGATGATGGATGGTGTTATATGTAGTGATGATGGATGGTGTTATATGTAGTGATGATGGCTGGTGTTATATGTAGTGATGATCTATATATATATATAAAACAAAGAAGTCTTTCTCTGGGATCAAACCCGGTTCCGCTTGCTGGCGAGGCAAGCATGCTGACCATTGCACCCCAGGTCGCCAATAAGATGAAGTTCTGGTGAATTTTATTGATGAAAATGAGCCTCACCTGGTGCCTGATCAAGCAAATGCTTATGAACAGATCTTGCAAGCGATACAAGCGGAGCAGGGAGGTATGATCTTTCTCGGTGCACCTGGCGGGACAGAAAAAACATTCCTGATCAACCTTCTGTTGGCCAAAGTACGTCATCAGGGGAAAATTGCTCTTGCTGTGGCATCCTCAGGCATTGCTGCAACACCACTAGAAGGAGGACGTACTGCACACTCAACTTTTAAACTGCTTATCATCCTCGTTCACAATGAGAATCCAGTGTGCAACATCAAAAAAGGATCGGCAAAGGCAAAACTCTTAGAAAAATGTAGCCTCATAGTCTGGGATGAATGCACTATGTCTCACAAGTTAGCGTTTAAAGCATTGGACAGGACCTTGCAAGAGATACGAGAAAATGACCATCTCATGGGTGGCATTACAATGGTCATTGCTGGAGACTTTCGCCAGACCCTACCTGTCATTCCTCGAAGCACTCCAGCTGATGAGCTGAATGCGTGCCTCAAGGCATCATACCTTTGGAGAAGTGTTCAGACACTCGCCCTATCCACAAACATGAGAGTACATCTACAAGAAGATCAGGATGCTGGATGGCTTGCAAACCTTCTACTACAGATTGGGAATGGAACTTTCCCTGTTGATTCAGAAGGACAAATAATCATTCCTCAAGGATGTGGAAATGTTGTAAAGTCCTCAACTGAGCTCACTAACATGGTCTACCCAAACATTATCCACCACTACAAGGATCACAAGTGGCTGCGTGAACGTGCAATTCTGGCAGTGAGACCTCATTCAAATCTGTTGATACAGTAATCGACCAGGACCAAGCAGTCCAATACCCTGCAGAATTCCTTAATTCCTTGGAGCCCGCTGGAATGCCTCCTCACCACCTTACTCTCAAGATTGGAACTCCTATAATGCTCTTAAGAAATCTTGAACCACCAATCCTCTACAATGGCACAAGACTGGTGGTGAAGAACATGATACCACATGTACTGGAAGCTACAATACTGACAGGAAAAGCTAAAGGAGAGGACGTTTTTATACAAAGGATACCTCTCATCACCACTGACCTGCCATTTGAGTTCAAGCGACTTCAGTTCCCGGTTAAAGTGAGCTTTGCCATGACCATCTACAAAAGCCAGGGACAGTCCCTAAAGATGGTTGGCCTAAACCTGGTGTTTCCTTGCTTCTCTCATGGACAGTTCTATGTTGGATGCTCCAGAGTGGGAACTGGCAAAAATCTGTACATACTTGCTGCTAATGGCAAAACCAAAAATGTGGTCTACCTTAATGCACTACAGTGAGACAATGTGGAGCCTCCCGGAGGGTGGCGCCCTACCGTGGTCTAGCGAAAGAGCGATTCCGTTAGTATATATATATATATATATATATATATATATATATATATATATATATATATATATATATATATATATATATATATATATATATATATATATAAATATATAATGAGAAACTTGTGCTTGGTTTTGGCAGGAAGTTTTCTATTGCTCAATGCACCGTTAATCCATTTACTATTGCTAAAGGTATAATCAACCTGGAAAAGAAGAAGTCGATGGATGTTACAAATGAAGATATTTCCGTTGCTAAAGGTTGTATACATAATGTTTTACGTAAGAAAATTGTTTCAAACATTCCAAAAAAAATTTGAACAGCTTTGAAAATTTTGAAAAGAAATGCCAATATCCATATTATTAAGGCTGGTAAGTCTAATGCTATTGTAATTTTGGATAAAGGTGACTATAATGATAAGATAAATTCATTTCTAAGTGATGAAAGCACTTGTGAGCTTAGAAAATATCCCCAGGAAAATATTGATACGTTATCTAACTCTAAAATGAAGGAGTTATTGAAAAAGAACCCAGATCTCATCAAACAGTTCTCACAAATCAATGCCACCTTACCTTATATGTATGGATTGATCAAAACACACAAGCTTAATAATCCATTACGCCCTATCATGAGTTCTGTGGGTTCTGTTACATACAAATTATCCAAGTGGCTGGTAAAGATGCTATCCCCTCTTACAGGCCAAATATCTAATTCACATATACACAACAGCAGTGATTTAATTGATAAACTCAAGAAACACAATGAACCATGTGATTTATTAAGTTTTGATATAAATTCACTTGTATTAGCCCCTGCCTTATAGGTAGAAGTATTTTTATAAATGGATTACATTAGACTTGTATAACCATCACCCCCTGTAACTTTCCACTGGCTATGAGGTAGCATTATAATAATAATGATAATAATAATAATAATAATAATAATAATAATAATAATAATAATAATAATAATAAAATTAACGGTTTATT
>NW_024732867.1:4536029-4563989 GCF_018991925.1 Homarus americanus | reverse complement strand
AACGGTTTATTGAAAGAGCTTGGCAGCCAGAAGGCTGAAAATATACAGTTACATATTTGGGGAATGGGTTACGAATTACAAATAATATACAAGTGACATAAGTGACACAAATAAGACATATAGTAACTTAGATGGGGATCAGCTCAAAATACAGTTCATTTCAACATAGTGACAGTGTAGGGAGCAGTGTTTACTGGGAGTGAATACACTGATTTATTACATGTTATTGATAATTTTTACAATGGTTGGGACTGGGCTGTTCTTATAGCGATCAGTTCGTGCACGTATGGGCTGGATGCGGTTGTGGTGTCGAACAGCAATTCTCGGACAGGGGATCTCAGGTGGTAGTAGGGGCCGGTGTCGGGGATGGTGTAGAAGCTTCTTACCAAATTTGCAGATGAGGCCGTGGTGATGGTCAGTGAGAGTCGAAAGGGTCAGTGTGTTGAGCGCTTCTTGATATGTGGAGTAGGAAGGGGAGAGAATAATCTTGCATGCCCTCTTTTGCACTTTTTCTAGGTGTTTACGTTGTGTGGCATTTAGGGAGGAAGACCAGGTGGGGGAGGCATAGGTGAGCTTGGGAAGTATGAATGTTGTGTATACACTGAGGAGCTCGTGTGCAGGAACTCCGAGGGACTTGAGTCGGCGGAGGAGGTGGAGACGGAAACTGGAGGATTTGACAACTTCACTGACGTGTGGTTTCCAATTTAGTATGTAACTGTTAATGTGTCACTGTTTTAGTATGTGTCAGTGTTAGCTTATGTCACTGTCTTTTAGTATGTTACTATCTGTAAGAATGTGTTACTGTTTGTAAGCAGAATATGTGTCATTGTTACTGTGTCACTGTTTGTTAGTGGCATTGTTACTGTGTCACTGTTTGTTTATATGTGACACTGTTATTGTGCGTTTGTATGTGTCAATGTTACCGTGTCACTGTCTGATAGCATGTCATTGTTACTGTGTTAGCATGTGTCATTGTTACTGTGTTAGCATGTGTCATTGTTACTGTATAATTGTTTGTTAGCATGTGTCACTGTTACTGTATCACTGTTACTGTATCACTGTTTGTTAGCATGTGTCATTGTTACTGTGTTAGCATGTGTCATTGTTACTGTATAATTGTTTGTTAGCATGTGTGCACTGTTACTGTATCACTGTTACTGTATCACTGTTTGTTAGCATGTGTCATTGTTACTGTGTTAGCATGTGTCATTGTTACTGTATAATTGTTTGTTAGCATGTGTCACTGTTACTGTATCACTGTTTGGTAGCATGTGTGTCATTGTTACTGTGTTAGCATGTGTCATTGTTACTGTGTTAGCATGTGTCATTGTTACTGCAATTGTTTGTTAGCATGTGTCACTGTTACTGTATCCTGTTACCGTGTCACTGTCTGATAGCATGTCATTGTTACTGTGTTAGCATGTGTCATTGTTACTGTGTTAGCATGTGTCATTGTTACTGTATAATTGTTTGTTAGCATGTGTCACTGTTACTGTATCACTGTTACTGTATCACTGTTTGTTAGCATGTGTCATTGTTAGTATGTGACAGTGACTGTGTTAGCATGTGCCATTGTTACTGTGTCACTGTCAACGTGTGCCATTATGTTACTGCAGAAGCTGTCACTGTTTGTCTGTCACTATCACAGTCATGTTCACACAACCTTCTAAGTGACTCACACACCTGCCTCACGAGCTACACCTCAGGTGATTTATCTTATAATACCTACTACCACCTGTACACACTGAAATTCGGCCACCATCACGGATCTCTCTCTCTCTCTCTCTCTCTCTCTCTCTCTCTCTCTCTCTCTCTCTCTCTCTCTCTCTCTCTCTCTCTCTCTCTCTCTCTCTCTCTCTCTCTCTCTCTCTCTCTCTCTCTCTCTCTCTCTCTCTCTCTCTCTCTCTCTCTCTCTCTCTCTCTCTCTCTCTCTCTCTCTCTCTCTCTCTCTCTCTCTCTCTCTCTCTCTCTCTCTCTCTCTCTCTCTCTCTCTCTCTCTCTCTCTCTCTCTCTCTCTCTCTCTCTCTCTCTCTCTCTCTCTCTCTCTCTCTCTCTCTCTCTCTCTCTCTCTCTCTCTCTCTCTCTCTCTCTCTCTCTCTCTCTCTCTCTCTCTCTCTCTCTCTCTCTCTCTCTCTCTCTCTCTCCGCCCAAAATCATCTATTTAATACCTGTAGCAATTACTTGTTAAGGAGCCATGTATGATGTCACAAAGCACCGCTGTGATCCCATGACCCATGTCACTACACAACACTGACGTCCGCATCGATGAATTCCAAGGTGGTGCGTCTGAGGTACTGTACACCACAGTGACCACACACACACTGATGCTAGCCTTAACACCACTTGCAGGCAGTGACCTTTCCTTGGCAGGGAACAAGTGTCATTCACAGATTTAAAAAAACATTTTGTGCTGACGAACATTCCAGTTTGTTATTCAAATATTGTACATTAACAACAGCACAATGTAAGAAGAATGTCACAATTCCTGTCGCTTATTATAATATAAACTTTATTAAATTATCGATACTGTGACGTTGCGCTGAACGTCACAAAGTTCAGAAGCAAGCAATGTTTAAATCAAGTGTGACCAGCTTCACTGGTCGCTGGCAAGATTCATTCACAAGAGTAGCCGACATCTCCCTCAACCTGTTCGTCTCCACCCTGTCCCTCGATGGTCAGGATGCTTCGCTTAGTTTACACGAATGAGAAGATGACCTGGTGGTAAGGGACGAGCATTGTCACTCCCAAGGTAGGCAAGGGGAGTTGTGGGGAGAGGGAGAGGTGGAGTGTTCCTCAGTTGCCGGGAACACCTTCTCGCTCTCACTGGCGGTGTGCACACTGCAAACTGGCTGCGTTGGAGGGGAGCAGCAGGCCGCGCCGCCGCTACACGCATACACGTGGGAAAGAGCCACACACAACATAGGAAGACTAGACACGAGTCAACAAGGATGTAAATAGAGAAGGAGGGTGTGGCGACGAGTTGGCGCCAAAACAGAAGGCGGGGGTGGAAATTAAACACAGAGATTTTAGGACATGTGCAGGAGCCATTGTTGTCACCCTCACTACTCAACAACAACCCCAAGAGAAGGCACTTCACAACACTCACTATCACGCTGTATTTACTTCACATACGGAGGAAGACCTACCCTATCTATCCAATCTCACTATCATCTACTAGTGAAGAATGGGAACCCATGGATTATTCGTAATATTCGCGGGCCCCACGTTATTTCTCATGATTTTTCTAGTCCTATTTTAAGGTTCAGCGCTGTTCTTGCTTCCACAGCTTCAACAAGAGAACTGTTCCACAGGTCTACCACTCTGGAATCCAGGTAAAAAAGTCACAGAAAAAAGTCAGAAAAAAGTCACATTTCCTTTAAACACCCTAGACCAGTGGTTCTCAACCTTGTTTGCCCCATGCACCCCTTTCACCATATGTCAGAATGTCATTCCCTCCTCCTTTCCAAGATTGTCTGTCTCAAAAAGTGCATTCCAAATAATATGCATATAATACTGAAAATCCTTTATTTTTTCCATATTAGTATCAGTTTCCCCCCCCCCACCCCTGAAAACCTGAGGGGGGAAATTCCCCCCTGGTTGAGAACCCCTGCCCTAGACACTGTAAGAGAATCTGAATCCTCTTACAAGAGATCACAGTTTTATATCAAAACTGATATTACTGATATCATTGAATTGAATTGATGTCAATATCTGAAAACCGAATCTAACCTAACCTTGTATTGTCATTTAATAAGCGACTTAAAATACTATTTGTTTAATTACTTTAATTAGTATCTATGGTGTTTAAAGGAAATGTGACTTTTTTTCCTAACCAAAATTGTGACTTTTTTTTCCTGTGACTTTATTACCGTTCACCATCACTCTGAGTGAGAAGCTTCCTGACAGTGCCTGCCAGATCTACAAGGTTACCAGCCAAACTGGCCTTTTGTTTTTGTAACACCAGACAGCTTGAAGACATGGCCATTGTTAATCTTTTCCATCTAATATATATATATATATATATATATATATATATATATATATATATATATATATATATATATATATATATATATATATATATATATATATATACATATATATTTCATGTAAATCCACAATGAAAACGTGGATAAGATAAATCTTGATAAAATCACACGGGAAAAATGGAAACAACGGAGTACCTTAGCTTTCGTCTTTATTCAAGACATCTTCAGATGTCTTGAATAAAGACGAAAGCTAAGGTACTCCGTTGTTTCCATTTTTCCCGTGTGATTTTATCAAGATAATATATATATATTAAATATCTCTGAGAGATCCGCCAGGATCCGAACAGGATAGGACTCGTAGCAACGGATTTTTAAGTTGGATAAGTTTAGGTTCAGGGGGGGAGATAGGAAGGAACCGGTTCACAAATAGGGTGGTGGACGAGTGGAACAAGCTTAGCAACTTTGTAGTAAGTGCGGGAACTCTGGAAAGTTTCAAAAGGAGGCTAGATAGATTCATGGATGATAGAGTGGGGTAGTAACTCTCGACAGGAGCTGTCATGCACAGGCCAACCGGCCTATTGCAGACTCCTTATTTTCTTATGTTCTTATATAACTAGTGCTTTGTTTGAAGGGTTGTCAGAAAGTCACTGACAAGTCACATTATTTACGTTTTCATTTTTGAACATGTCGAAAAATAGTTACTTTTGGGATAGTTTATATTTTTTAATAATCTTAGAAAACATTCAAAACCTAACCTGACTAAACCTAACATATCCTTATTTGACCTAACCTAACCCAACTTAACCTTACTTGACCTAACCTTTCCCAACTGAACTTGACCTATCTCAACCTAACCACCTTAAAGTACATTTGGTTTTAATTACTTTATTTGTTAATGATATTTATATAAGTCTGGCGTTTTTCCTAGCATAAATTTTGACAATCTGACTTATTTTCCTTTGACTTTTTTCCGTTCACCATTAGACCAAACACTTTGAGCCTGCAGTATACTCAAAGTGCCTGTGTACCTGATAATGAACACTATTTCCGGTGGTGAGCAATGCAATACAACACAACAACGACACGTGTCAGAGTACCGACTAGTGCTAAAAATCAAATGAAGATCTGAACACACAAGTATAGTCTTCAGCTAAAATACTTACACGAAACTTAAGTGACAGGTGTTAGATGTTCTGGGTAATAAGTTCTATATACAGGAGAGAACACAAACACCTGTATAGTTTTGTAGGTTCGGTTTACTGGATAAGAGTATGTACACAGAGGTGGGCAGCACTCCTCACTAGCTAGGCTCCTGGTCAACTACCATAGACGACGTATGGCAAGTGATACATTAGCAGCTTCCATACGTCGCCAGGCACATTAATTAAGCGTGTGGGATATGGTAATAACATTGCCACACGCTGCTAGCTAGGCTGAATAAATATAAATGGAGCACATACATAATATACATACATAATACATAATCCAGCATACATAATATACATACAGGAACAACCCAACACTATCTGACACTACTAGTGGCTTGTGTGGTAGTGCTGAATAACTCGAGTTCTTGGTTCACCTCCTCATCACTAAGTATGACTCACGGGGGATTAAGAAGCAGTACTGGTCTCAACATTAGGAAACCCAATATCAAAATCTCTGCGGATCCACAAAAAGCGTAGAAGCCGCAGACGCGTAGAGGCTTTGCCGAGCAGGAAGACACGTGGAGGTGTGGAGGGAAGAGAAAAAGGAGAGGCGGAGGACCCTCGTCCCCGGCGACGTCCACACACACCAACTCACTAACCGCACACTACACCATGCTAGACACACTGAGTAATACTAAGCAAATACACGCACACATACAAGTGAAAACATCTATTGACAAACACTGGGCAACTAATAAAGCAGTGTCGTGTATTATATTCAGAGATGATATAATTGACTACAAGAAAAAACAAGAAACAAACTGCTGAGGATTCCACTGAAGGTAAACAACAACTCAAGAGAAGCTGCTGCACTAGATGCTGACTACTGTCATCATGTAGATCTTGTTGGTATAATTATATCAATACCCGGGTTAATTAAAACCCATTGTTAGAAATTCGAGTAATCGTGTTCGTCAGGTCGCGCGCGCGCGCACGCACACCCTATTTCTGTGCCCCTCCATGAATCTGACATATATATGTATATATATATATATATATATATATATATATATATATATATATATATATATATATATATATATATATATATATATATATATATATATATAGCTAGCTGTTTATGAATATGATGTGGCAGTGAGAATGATACCACCCTCAGTGTCAAGAGCTGACTGAATTACTCAGAATAGGCAAACTGTACTCCAAGCTATGTCAATAAATTTGTTAAACTAAAACTATGTGCCCCTCAGTGAAGCAGGGGGCGATATAAAACACCCTAAGGAAGAAGAGAGGGACTGGAGTACAGAGAGAGGGAGGTGAGAGGCGGGAGAGGGGAAGGAGGGACGGAGGGGGGGGGAGAATAGAGGGGAGACGAGAGGGAAAGAGAGCCACTAGGTAGACCACAATGTTGGAGGATGAAATTTGATGTTTGAGATGCGAAGGGAAGGAGACGTGAGGGGGCGTGGCAATGATGATTAGCCCATAGTCATCACCATCACCCACACTTTTGTTTCCAGGGCAACACTTTACTAACACTTAGCAGAGGCACTATACCCAACTACCTTACACTCCACATCAACACCACAATACTGTAGAACAAAGACAATTGCCGTATTAACAGTCAAAACCACAATATGTACTCCAACCTAAACTTCACTGACATTATTATTATTATTATCTGCTAGAAACTTAATATATCGGCTCTCTGTTCACCCTATGTTACACGAGTTCAAAGAGTACATCTCAGAGAGCGGGCGAGATACAGTGAGCGGGCGTCCATCCCCACATACTTCAGTCCATCAATAGGGTACATCCCGTCTCCCGTATCTACTCTCGCTAAATCAAGCATCTGTATACGTGAAAACCACAAATCTGGTGAACTTGACAGGAAATTTTCTTCGACTTAAGATCTCGGTTGGGGTTATATCTGACTGATCCGTGAGTAATATTGTATGAGTACGACCTTCTGTCGTGACTAAACCACTGCAAAAGTCACGTTGCCGAAAATACACACGGCACAATGTGTCTCGGTAGCTGCTCGTGGTTAAGTTACGTTTATTACCATAACTATATATATGAGAAGCTCTGGGTATACAGTACTCCTCATATATGTGACCAATAATTTTTGCTTCCCACCTCTCTCTCTCTCTCTCTCTCATCTGTGACGAGGGTGGTGACGACAGATACGAACAGCTGTGACGAGAGTGGTGACGACAGATACGAACAGCTGTGACGAGGGTGGTGAAACAACTCGCTCACCACTGATTGCCTTTCTTTGTGGCGTTATTGATTACTGGTGTGAGTATTGGTGGCCTTCCTCCTCCACCCTCATCCACCATCCTCCACCCTTCACTCTCACCCATAACCTCCCATCTTCATCCAACCACCAACATTCTCCCACACAAAACCCCCAACTAATCCTCCCACTTAACAAAACACTCGCCAAGGTGAGAGAGCGTCGTGTTAAATACCCATGGACCTGAGATACAGTATTGTCGTGTAAGTCGCAGCTCCTGTAGACTGCTTACTCTGAATAACAAAAACTACGGATCACCTGAAGATTAGACAACGTAATTTATTTCACCTGATGATTTAATACCCTAATGCTACAGTACCTGGAGGGAAGGTAAGGTTAGGTTAGGTGTTTAATCGTCAGTTGAAATAATTTGCATGCGTAATTTACAGATGATTCAAAACTATTACACATTTACAGTAATTAAACATTGTGAATGGTTTACAGTTTACACGACTTATATGGGTGTAAACTTTACAACCATATAAAGTCGTGTGTCCCTCGTAAACCTGTACTAACACACACACACACAAACACACACACACAAACACAAACACACACACACATACACACACGCACACGCACACACACACACACACACACACACACACACACACACACACACACACACACACACACACGTGTGAGTTGGCAGGCACACCCACGCAACACTGCTTCCATTATAATCTGTGTGGCATACCATCCGCCTCGATCACCCACCAGAGACACTCTTATCAATCATCTCATCACCACCTCAGACCACCTCAGAGTTAGGTACCCATGTGCCAAGTTAGTATTATGTGGGGATTTAAATGAAATTGACACCACTGATATCCAGGACCAGCTATCACTATCACAAGTTGTGACCTTCCCCACACACGGTCAAAACACCCTTGACCTTATCTTAACTGACTTAGCGGACCAGTACCAACCCCCTCAACCACTGCCTCCTATCGGGTGTAGCACACACTTATCAGTGCTCTGGTCCCCTGCTGCCACTCCCACTCAAGTACAGAGACCCTACATCAAGACCTACAGGCCGATTACTGACTCTGCAGTACGCCTCTTTGGGCAGTGGATAGTTCACTATCCCTGGACTGAAGTACTCAGCGTGGATGACGTGGAAACCAAATGGATAAATTATACCAACACCACCACCGCAGCTCACCACCACTTCTTCCCCGAGAAGTCCGTCAGATCTCACCCAGCTGACTTGCCCTGGATCACACCTCGGATCAAAAGACTAATGCAACAGAGAGACAGAGCCTTTCATCTCAATGACCACATCCGCTACAGGTCACTTCGCAACAGAGTCATCCGCGAAATACGCACTGCAAAGAAGTCCCACTACCCAACCAAATTACAACACCTGAAGCAGACCAACATCAGTCAATGGTATGGTAAGCTTAAAGAACTCTGTGGGAGAGGTCCCTCCTAACACCATCTGGGAGGGAGTTACTACACTACGAGTTTGCTGTTCAACACCTACATTAATCTGTATGTTCACTGTATGTTCCTTTACCTTTCTAATGAAGGCTTGTTAAACACACACACATACACACACATTTGACGTAGCAAAACGCCTGGACAAACTAAAATTAAAACGCTCTACCACCCCCATTGACTTACCAATGAAACTATTCAAGGAGTTCTCCCCGGAGCTTGCTAAACCCCTCTGCTCCATCATCAATGCTTCTCTCAGTCAAGCCAGATGCCCAGCTGACTGGAAGACCTCTTATGTATCACCAGTGCCCAAGTCAACCAGCCCACAATCCTTAAATCAGCTACGACCTATTGCAATCACCCCAATACCCAGCCTAATCTGTGAAAGTTTTGTGTTTGACTGGGCTTATGCTGATATTGCAGGAGTCGTAGACCCTCAGCAATTTGGCAACATGAAAACTTCCTCCACCACTCACTGTCTTGTCAGCTTTCTCGATTACATATACCGCCATCTCGAGAAACGAAAAACGTCTGTAGCTGTCGCCTTCATTGATTTCACTAAAGCGTTCGACCTAGTCGACCACAATATAATCATAAACAAAGCTATTGACCTCGGGCTTCGGAGAAGTCTCATACCATGGCTTACAGACTTCCTCAGTGACCGACGCCAAGCTGTACGCTTCCGAGGGGCTGTCTCCACCTTTCAGTCACTCACCTGTGGCGTCCCCCAAGGCACCAAGATGGGACCACTCTGCTTCCTTATGCTCATCAATGATGCCCTAAGAGAAGCCCCTGCTCGCTGGAAATATGTCGACGACTCCACCATTGGGATCAGCGTCAACAATTCCGCTCCCAACTATACCGCCCTTCAGGATTTATTGAACAGTCTCCAAAACTGGGCCACCAACAACCATGTCACCATCAACCATACCAAGACAATGGTTATGCACATCAACCTCTCCTCCGACATTGTCCCACCTCCTTCCATTACCCTAGGTCCGAACACACTCCAGGTTGTAGATTCCACGAAGCTCCTCGGCGTCACCATAGACAACAAACTAAATTGGAAACCACACGTCAGTGAAGTTGTCAAATCCTCCAGTTTCCGTCTCCACCTCCTCCGCCGACTCAAGTCCCTCGGAGTTCCTGCACCCGAGCTCCTCAGTGTTTACACAACATTCATACTTCCCAAGCTCACCTATGCCTCCCCCACCTGGTCTTCCTCCCTAAATGCCACACAACGTAAACACCTAGAAAAAGTGCAAAAGAGGGCATGCAAGATTATTCTCTCCCCTTCCTACTCCACATATCAAGAAGCGCTCAACAAACTGACCCTTTCGACTCTCACTGACCATCACCACGGCCTCATCTGCAAATTTGGTAAGAAGCTTCTACACCATCCCCGACACCGGCCCCTACTACCACCTGAGATCCCCTGTCCGAGAATTGCTGTTCGACACCACAACCGCATCCAGCCCATACGTGCACGAACTGATCGCTATAAGAACAGCCCAGTCCCAACCATTGTAAAAATTATCAATAACATGTAATAAATCAGTGTATTCACTCCCAGTAAACACTGCTCCCTACACTGTCACTATGTTGAAATGAACTGTATTTTGAGCTGATCCCCATCTAAGTTACTATATGTCTTATTTGTGTCACTTATGTCACTTGTATATTATTTGTAATTCGTAACCCATTCCCCAAATATGTAACTGTATATTTTCAGCCTTCTGGCTGCCAAGCTCTTTCAATAAACCGTTAATTATTATTATTATTATTATTATTACACACACACTACATCCTTGACCACCGAAGGGTCAAGACGTACCTGGCGCTCCTCTCGGAGCAGCCAGGTCAACTGTTATGTTGGCCCATACCAACTCCCTCCCCTGAACCCTCCTCCCCACCGGAATATCAACATGTTCTCGCCAGAAGTTACTATTTCATTTAGGAAAGGAATGGAACCAGTGTTAGACAGAGGTGAACAGTGGTGAACAGTGCTTAAGTCAGTGAGAACAACTCAACAGTAACAGTAGTACCCAAGTTAACCTTCACACAGTGAGGTCCCAGGTACCCAGTGATAACGGCTCTGAGACCCAACAACCAGCGATGTGTTAATCCGTCTACGATAGGAAGGCCTGGAACCACACCTCACTCATATAACACCATCTGTGAGGGAATTACTACACCACGTGAGGCCCCTCATAACACCATATGTGAAGGAGTTACTACACCACGTGAGGCCCCTCATAACACCATCTGTGAGGGAATTACTACACCACGTGAGGCCCCCCATAACACCATCTGTGAGGGAATTACTACACCACGTGAGGCCCCTCATAACACCATCTGTGAGGGAATTACTACACCAAGTGAGGCCCCATAACACCATCTGTGAGGGAATTACTACACCACGTGAGGCCCCTCATAACACCATCTGTGAGGGAATTACTACACCACGTGAGGCCCCTCATAACACCATCTGTGAGGGAACTACTACACCACGTGAGGTCCCTCCTAACACCATCTGGGAGGGAGTTACTACACTACGTTTTTGCTGTTTAACACCTACATTAATCTGTATGTTCCTTTACCTTTCTCTAATGAAGGCTTTTGTTAAACCACCAATGTATGTAATAAGTCATTTATGTCCAATGTATATTTTCAGCCTTCGGGCTGCAGAACTTTTTCAATAAACCGTCAATTATTATTATTATTATTATTATTACACACACTACGGACTTATAAAAAATATCCCAGAATTACTTCAGATCGTACATGTAAAGTTCTTCAGGAAGAATCTAACTTCACAAACTCTGCTAAATCTCATGCCAAATTTTGAACCCAATTATCACGTACAGGTAGTTGCTAATTGGCTAAATTGGCTCGGAGATTTAGGCTAGTCAAGCTCATCTGTGTTCAGTTTACTTAAGCTCAGTAAAGGGTTAAGTTTTATATATATATATATATATATATATATATATATATATATATATATATATATATATATATATATATATATATATATATATATATATATATATATATATATATTTATATATATATATATATATATATATATATATATATATATATATATATATATATATATATATATATATATATATATATGTATGTATATATAATCAAACTTAGTAATGAATACGCGATGCAGGCGTAAGGCTGGTAGTGTGAGGTTAGGTTAGGTATTTCCTGATATGTTTGAATTGTCCAGAGATTAAGTTAGATTAAGTTAGTCTGGTTGAGTTAGATGTTGAAGGCTAAGAAATATGGAGATCACGGACTGTACATGCCACACAACAATGAACTTTTGTTCAATTACCACAATATACAAGTTAAAATAAACCTAGCCTAACTTAGCTTAACTTTCACTAACTTAACCTAACAATATCTAACCTAACCTAACCTAATCTCACTTAATCTAACCTAGCATTACCTTATTTTACCTATCCTAGCCTAAGCTAACCTTTCTTAACCTAACTTTATCTATCTTAATTCCACTAAACTTGGATTAGTTTAAATAAACTTGGATTAGTTTAAATGCATTAATCATTCATAGCTTAAAGCTTTCCATACCCAGCATAACCACACCTAACTTAACCCAACTAAATCTAATCTGCCTTTAACCTGACCTTAACTTCAACCTAACTTTACCTAACCAAGCTTAAAAAATCCTCAGTCTACTCGTCTTGACCTAAATGAAGGCTAATTACTCCAGGAAGAAGGTCAAGGGTGAGGCAGGGGAGGGAGGGGCGGGGTATATCTCGTAGAGAAACCCTCATTACTGTTCACGTCTAATCGACCAATGGTGTTCGTCTCATTACTCATTCTTTAATTAGCTCCCAGCGGTTCCTTGGGGTGAGGGGCGGGAGGGGCTTCCCATCTCTTAAACTCCTGATAGAGGAGTTATCGAGAGAGGTGTTATCAGGGCGTCTTGGGTCGGTGATGAGGTCCTGGTGTGGTCTGAATGCTCTATCACTCCCACCACATCACTTGCGGACACTGATCCACCTAACAAGAGGCGCCATCAAAGAAAACCTGGTAATCTTCAAAGGGGTGACTGCTCAACAGATGTCAGATAGAAAATTTGGTACAGGAAGGAACTAAGCATAGTACACAGCAGTTCCGGCTTCTTTTCTTTCTACTCCACCAAAGCCAACATGCTCTTTCTTCTCGCGTCTTCACTGTGATTCTTTTGTTAACTGTGTGTGTGTGTGTGTGTGTAATAATAATAATAATAATAATAATAAACGGTTTATTGAAAAAGTTTGCAGCCCGAAGGTTGAAAATATACATTGGACATAAATGACTTATTACATACATTGGTGGTTTAACAAAAGCCTTCATTAGAGAAAGGTGAAGGAACATACAGTGAGCATACAGATTAATGTTTACACACGTATATCATGTTAGCTGAGGTGTTGAACAGCAGACACGTAGTGTAGTAACTCCCCCACAGATGGCGTTATGAGGGGCATCAAGTGGAGTACTAGTTCCCTCACAGGTGGTGTTATGAGGGGCTTGACGTGGTGTAGTAATTCCCTCACAGATGGTGTTACGAGGGGCCTGATGATGTAGTAGTTACTTCACAGATGGTGTATGAGGGGCCTGAAGATGTATTAATTCCCTCACAGATGGTGTTATGAGGGGCCTGATGTGGTGTAGTAATTCCCTTACAGATGGTGTATGAGGAGCCTGATGTGGTGTAGTAATTCCCTCACAGATGGTGTTATGAGGGGCATCACGTGGTGTAGTAATTTCCTCACAGATGGTGTTATGAGGAACTTCACATGATGCTGTAGCAACTCATTCACTATAAGGAAAGCCAAGAGGAATAATGAGGTAAGGATAGCAAGGGAGGCGAAGACAAACCCCAAAGGATTCTACCAAATTTATCAAACTAAAACACGAGAAAAGATTGGACCAATACGGTCAGATACCGGCGAGCTCACTGATAACGACGGAGAAATGAGCAATAATTTGAATAAATATTTTTCAACAGTTTTCACCACCGAAAATTTAAACATGATACCCGAGGCACCGACTCTATTCAGAGATAGTGAAGAAAACAAATTAAGCGAGATAGTAGTGACTAGTAATGATGTTAGTAAGCAAATAGACAAACTAAAGCCTAATAAGTCACCTGGTCCCGATGAGATATTTGCCAGAGTATTAAAGGAATGTAAGGAAGAGCTGAGTATGCCCTTAGCAAACTTGCTTAACATGTCCTTAAAAACAGGTGTAGTACCAGAATCCTGGAGGATAGCGAATGTAATACCGATTTTCAAGAAGGGGGACAGATCACTATCCTCTAACTACCGCCCAATCAGTCTAACATCAATAGTAGGCAAATTACTGGAAGCAATCATTTCAAACTCTATTCGAAATCACCTGGAAAAGCACAGATTGATCAATGATTCCCAGCATGGCTTCACAAGTGGACGTTCATGTCTAACTAATCTATTAACATTCTTTTCATCAGTTTTCGAATCGGTGGACAGAGTCCCCCACGAAAGACTAATTAGAAAGGTAGAAGCTCATGGCATCAAAGGTAACATCCTCAAATGGATTAGGGCGTGGTTACAGGATAGGAAACAGCGAGTGAGCATTAACGGCACTAAGTCCCATTGGAGCAACATCACAAGTGGAGTTCCCCAAGGCTCAGTACTTGGACCATTATTATTTATTATATACATAAACGACATAGATATCGGCATAGACCGCAACATAAGTAAATTTGCTGATGACACTAAAATAGGACGTGTTATTAAATCTGACCAGGATTCAGCAAAACTACAGGAAGATCTAAACAAATTTTTCGAATGGTCTGAAAAATGGCAGATGAAATTCAACGTGGACAAATGTAAAGTACTCAGTATAGGAGATGTAAACAGGGAAACCAGATACCAGATGAACAACGATGCCATAGAGAAATCCGACTGCGAGATGAGATTTAGGAGTAATGATAAGTAGGAACCTTAAGCCAAGTAAACAATGTGTTTTTGCTCATAACAAGGCTAATAAAGTACTTGTTAGTTACAAGACTAGCGAGGTAATCCTAAAACTGTATCTTGCTCTTGTGAGACCACACCTGGATTACACAGTTCAGTTCTGGTCACCTTATTACAGAATGGATATAGAATCATTGGAAAGAATTCAGAGGAGAATGACAAGGCTAATCCCGGGCATTAGGAACCTTGAGTATAGAGACAGGTTAAAGCATCTTAATTTGCACTCCTTCGAGAGACGTAGAGCGAGGGGCGACCTGATAGAGGTGTATAAGTGGAAGTCAGGGCTAAAAAAGGGGACATTACAAAGGTACTCAAACTATCCAACCAGGAGCGAACTCGTAACAATGGTTTTAAATTAGGCAAATTTAGATTTAGGTGTGAAATAGGCCCGCTGCGGTTTCCTCCATTCTTATGTTCTTAAGAAGACTTATTATCTCAGGAAAGTGCACGGCCTCAAGGAAGTCGGCATCGGTCAGTGGTACTCCAAGGTAAAAGATCTCTGTGGTCTCAACCGTCAGTCTCCCACGACCCCAATTGACCTCCCAATCAAAATATACAAGGAGTTTGCAGTCGAACTTGCCACCCCCCTCTGTTCTATTATTAATGCATCCCCACAGTCCCCTAACGACCTCAGGCCAGTTTCCATTACCCCCATACCCAGTCTACTTTGTGAGGACTTTGTTTTTGAGTGGGCATTTGCCAGTCAATTGATCCACAGCAATTTGGCAATATGAGGACCTCCTCTACATCACTAGGGCTGCCCACCAACCTAGTCTCATGGTTCACTGATTTCTTGAGTGGACGTCGCCAAGCAGTGAGGTATCAGGGCTTGGTCTCTACATTCCAACACCTCACCTGCGGTGTTCCCCAGGGGACCAAGATAGGACCACTGTGCTTCCTCATCCTGATCAACGACGCTCTATCGGACACTCCTCACAGGTGAAAGTACGTGGATGACTGTACTGTGGGGGTTTCAGTGGACAACACCGCACCAGACAGGCTACAGGCATGGACTTGACTGGAAGGCCCATGTAAATAACACAGTCAAGGCAGCCTCGTACTGTCTCTACATGCTACGAAGACTTAGGTCACTTGGGACACCCACGCCTTTATTCTCCCCAAACTAACGTATGCGTCACCAGCCTGGTCGTCTTCTCTCAACTCCACCCAACAACGTCAGCTAGAGAAGGTACAGAAAAGGGCCTGCAGAATCATGCTCGGTGCAGAATACTCCGGCTACACCAACGCTCTCTCCACCCTGGAAATGCCATCCTTCAGTGACCTCCACCACCAAGCAATGGAAAGGTTTGGCCGTGGACTACTGCACCACCCTCGCCATCGCCACCTCCTGCCATCTATTGTTAAAATAATAAACAACTCCTGATTTATGTACTGCACAGCCCAGGATGGGCGAGGACACCTTCCGTCGGCGCCTGACGGATGGTACCATTCTCCACCTCCCAGGATGGGTGTGGATGGGGGACGGGGGGTGTAGAGGATGGGTGGGGGTGGGGGATCCCACGCCCTTCCCAGGCGGTGGAGTCCTGTGCCTCCCGTCGGCGCCTGACGGATGGTGCCCATTCTCCACCTCCCAGAATGGGTGTGTGGCGGATGGGGCTGAGGTACTTTTTTATTTTTTATTTATTTATTTTTTTTTTTTGAGGGTGGGATGGGGTGGAGGATTCCACACTCTTCCCAGTCTGTGGGTCCTGATACCTTCCGTTGCCGTGAGGATGGGGGATAGGGATGGGGGATGGGGGATGGTGGGGATCACACCCTTCCGGGGTCTCTGATACTTTCTGTTGCTGCTATGAGGATGGGGGATGGGGGATGGGGGATGGGGGAAGGTGGGGATTCCACACCTTCCCAGTGGGTGGGTCCTGAACCTTCCGTTGGCGCCTGAGGGATGGTACCTTTCCACCTCCCAGGATGGGCAAGGATGGGGATGGGGGGTGGAGGGATGGGGATTCCATGCCTCTTCCCAGTCGGTGGGTCCTGATACCTGTCGGCGCCTGACGGTTGGTACCATTCTCCACCTCCCAGGATGGGGAGGATGGGGGATGAGGGGTGGGGGATGGGGATTCCACGCCCTTCCCAGTAGGTGGGTCCTGATACCTTCCGTCGGCGCCTGACAGATGGTACCAATGTCCACTTCCCAGGATGGGCGAGGAGATGGGAATGTGGGATGGGGAGGATGGGGGGATGGGGATTCCACGCCCTTCCCAGTGGGTGGGTCCTGATACTCTGCCGGCGCCTGACGGATGGTGCCATTCTCCATCTCCCAGGATGGGCGAGGATGGGGGATTCCACGCCCTTCCCAGTCGGTGGGTCCTGATACCTTCCGTCGGCGCCTGACGGATGGTGCCATTCTCCACCTCCCAGGATGGTGAAGGGGATTCCACGCCCTTCCAGTCGGTGGGTCCTGATACCTTCCGTCGGCGCCTTACGGATGGTACCATTCTCCACCTCCCAGGATGGGTGTGGGCAGTCATCGTTATAGCCATATTCGTAGCCGTATTCAAGTTCAGTCAAGGGTCGAGATGACAGCTCCCACCTGTAGTATCTTGGGTTATTTAATGGGAGAATGAAGAGTCACATGGTCTGTCTAGCTGTGGAATCCCCACCATCCCCCATCCCATCCCATCCTCGCAACGGCAACACGGAAGGTATCAGGACCCACAGACTGGGAAGGGTGGAATCCCCACCATCCCCATCCGCCTCCCCCACCCCCATCCTCGCAACGCAACGGAAGGTATAGGACCCACAGACTGGGAAGGTGTGGAATCCCCCACCCCATCCCTCAAAAAAAAAAAAAAAATAAATAAAATAAAAAATAAAAAAATTCTGTCCCCATCCACACCCATTCTGGGAGGTGGAGAATGGCACCATCCGTCAGGCGCGACGGAAGGTATCAGGACCCACCGCCTGGGAAGGGCGTGATCCCCCACCCCCACCATCCCCACACCCCCATCCCCATCCACACCCATCCTGGGAGATGAAGAATGGTACCATCCGTCAGGCGCCGACGGAATGTGTCCTCGCCCATCCTGGGCTGCGCAGTACATAAATCAGGAGTTGTTTATTATTTTAACAATAGATGGCAGGAGGTGGCGATGGCGAGGGTGGTGCAGTAGTCCACGGCCAAACCTTTCCAGTGCTTGGTGGTGGAGGTCACTGAAGGATGGCATTTCCAGGGTGGAGAGAGCGTTGGTGTAGCCTGAGTATTCTGCGCCGAGCATGATTCTGCAGGCCCTTCTCTGTACCTTCTCTAGCTGACGTTGTTGGGTGGAGTTGAGAGAAGATGACCAGGCTGGTGACGCATACGTTAGTTTGGGGAAAATATAGGCGTGGGTGTCCCAAGTGACCTAAGTCTTCGTAGCATGTAGAGACGGTACGAGGCTGCCTTGACTATGTTATTTAAATGGGCCTTCCAGTCAAGTCCATGCCTGTAGCCTGTCTGGTGCGGTGTTTTCCACTGAAACCCCCACAGTACAGTCATCCACGTACTTTCACCTGTGAGGAGTGTCCAATAGAGCGTCGTTGATCAGGATGAGGAAGCACAGTGGTCCCATCTTGGTCCCCTGGGGAACACCGCAGGTGAGGTGTTGGAATGCAAAGACCAAGCCCTGATACCTCACTGCTTGGCGACGTCCACTCAAGAAATCAGTGAACCATGAGACCAGGTTGGTGGGCAGCCCTAGTGATGTAGAGGAGGTCCTCATATTGCCAAATTGCTGTGGATCAATTGACTGGCAAATGCCCACTCAAAAACAAAGTCCTCACAAAGTAGACTGGGTATGGTGGTAATGGAAACTGGCCTGAGGTCGTTAGGGGACTGTGGGGATGCATTAATAATAGAACAGAGGAGGGTGGCAAGTTCGACTGCAAACTCCTTGTATATTTTGATTGGGAGGTCAATTGGGGTCGTGGGAGACTGACGGTTGAGACCACAGAGATCTTTTACCTTGGAGTACCACTGACCGATGCCGACTTCCTTGAGGCCGTGCACTTTCCTGGGATAATAAGTCTTCTTAAGAACATAAGAACATAAGAATGGAGGAAACTGCAGCGGACCTATTGCACGCCTAAATCTAAATTTGCCTAATTTAAAACCATTGTTACGAGTTCGCTCCTGGTTGGATAGTTTGAGTACCTTTGTAATGTCTCCTTTGTTTAGCCCTGACTTCCACTTATACACCTCTATCAGGTCGCCCCTCGCTCTACGTCTCTCGAAGGAGTGCAAATTAAGATGCTTAAACCTGTCTCTATACTCAAGGTTCCTAATGCCCGGGATTAGCCTTGTCATTCTCCTCTGAATTCTTTCCAATGATTCTATATCCATTCTGTAATAAGGTGACCAGAACTGAACTGCATAATCCAGGTGTGGTCTCACAGGAGCAAGATACAGTTTTAGGATGACCTCGCTAGTCTTGTAACTAACAAGTACTTTATTAGCCTTGTTACGAGCAAAAACACATTGTTTACTTGGCTTAAGGTTCCTACTTATCATTACTCCTAAATCTCATCTCGCAGTCGGATTTCTCTATGGCATCGTTGTTCATCTGGTATCTGGTTTCCCTGTTTACATCTCCTATACTGAGTACTTTACATTTGTCCACGTTGAATTTCATCTGCCATTTTTCAGACCATTCGAAAAATTTGTTTAGATCTTCCTGTAGTTTTGCTGAGTCCTCTTCAGATTTAATAACACGTCCTATTTTAGTGTCATCAGCAAATTTACTTATGTTGCGGTCTATGCCGATATCTATGTCGTTTATGTATATAATAAATAATAATGGTCCAAGTACTGAGCCTTGGGGAACTCCACTTGTGATGTTGCTCCAATGTGACTTAGTGCCGTTAATGCTCACTCGCTGTTTCCTGTCCTGTAACCACGCCCTAATCCATTTGAGGATGTTACCTTTGATGCCATGAGCTTCTACCTTTCTAATTAGTCTTTCGTGGGGGACTCTGTCGAAGGCTTTGCTAAAGTCGATATATACCACATCATAATTGTGCCCCTCGTCCACCGATTCGAAAACTGCTGAAAAGAATGTTAATAGATTAGTTAGACATGAACGTCCGCTTGTGAAGCCATGCTGGGAATCATTGATCAATCTGTGCTTTTCCAGGTGATTTCGAATAGAGTTTGAAATGATTGCTTCCAGTAATTTGCCTACTATTGATGTTAGACTGATTGGGCGGTAGTTAGAGGATAGTGATCTGTCCCCCTTCTTGAAAATCGGTATTACATTCGCTATCCTCCAGGATTCTGGTACTACACCTGTTTTTAAGGACATGTTAAGCAAGTTTGCTAAGGGCATACTCAGCTCTTCCTTACATTCCTTTATTACTCTGGCAAATATCTCATCGGGACCAGGTGACTTATTAGGCTTTAGTTTGTCTATTTGCTTACTAACATCGTTACTAGTCACTACTATCTCGCTTAATTTGTTTTCTTCACTATCTCTGAATAGAGTCGGTGCCTCGGGTATCATGTTTAAATTTTCGGTGGTGAAAACTGTTGAAAAATATTTATTCAAATTATTGCTCATTTCTCCGTCGTTATCAGTGAGCGCGCCGGTATCTGACCGTATTGGTCCAATCTTTTCTCGTGTTTTAGTTTGATAAATTTGGTAGAATCCTTTGGGGTTTGTCTTCGCCTCCCTTGCTATCCTTACCTCATTATTCCTCTTGGCTTTCCTTATAGTGAATGAGTTGCTACAGCATCATGTGAAGTTCCTCATAACACCATCTGTGAGGAAATTACTACACCACGTGATGCCCCTCATAACACCATCTGTGAGGGAATTACTACACCACATCAGGCTCCTCGTACACCATCTGTAAGGGAATTACTACACCACATCAGGCCCCTCATAACACCATCTGTGAGGGAATTAATACATCTTCAGGCCCCTCATACACCATCTGTGAAGTAACTACTACATCATCAGGCCCCTCGTAACACCATCTGTGAGGGAACTACTACACCACGTCAAGCCCCTCATAACACCACCTGTGAGGAAACTAGTACTCCACTTGATGCCCCTCATAACGCCATCTGTGGGGGAGTTACTACACTACGTGTCTGCTGTTCAACACCTCAGCTAACATGATATACGTGTGTAAACATTAATCTGTATGCTCACTGTATGTTCCTTCACCTTTCTCTAATGAAGGCTTTTGTTAAACCACCAATGTATGTAATAAGTCATTTATGTCCAATGTATATTTTCAACCTTCGGGCTACAAACTTTTTCAATAAACCGTTTATTATTATTATTATTATTATTACACACTCACACACACACACAGTTAACAAAAGAATCACAGTGAAGACGCGAGAAGAAAGAGCATGTTGGCTTTGGTGGAGTAGAAAGAAAAGAAGCCGGAACTGCTGTGTACTATGCTTAGTTCCTTCCTGTACCAAATTTTCTATCTGACATCTGTTGAGCAGTCACCCCTTTGAAGATTACCAGGTTTTCTTTGATGGCGCCTCTTGTTAGGTGGATCAGTGTCCGCAAGTGATGTGGTGGGAGTGATAGAGCATTCAGACCACACCAGGACCTCATCACCGACCCAAGACGCCCTGATAACACCTCTCTCGATAACTCCTCTATCAGGAGTTTAAGAGATGGGAAGCCCCTCCCGCCCCTCACCCCAAGGAACCGCTGGGAGCTAATTAAAGAATGAGTAATGAGACGAACACCATTGGCCGATTAGACGTGAACAGTAATGAGGGTTTTGCTACGAGATATACCCCGCCCCTCCCTCCCCTGCCTCACCCTTGACCTTCTTCCTGGAGTAATTAGCCTTCATTTAGGTCAAGACCAGTAGACTGAGGATTTTTTAAGCTTGGTTAGGTAAAGTTAGGTTGAAGTTAAGGTCAGGTTAAAGGCAGATTAGATTTAGTTGGGTTAAGTTAGGTGTGGTTATGCTGGGTATGGAAAGCTTTAAGCTATGAATGATTAATGCATTTAAACTAATCCAAGTTTATTTAAACTAATCCAAGTTTAGTGGAATTAAGATAGAAAAAGTTAGGTTAAGAAAGGTTAGCTTAGGCTAGGATAGGTAAAATTAGGTAATGCTAGGTTAGATTAAGTGAGATTAGGTTAGGTTAGGGAAGGTTAAGCTCGGTTAGGTTAGTTAGTTTAGGTTAGGTTAGATATTGTTAGGTTAAGTTAGTGAAAGTTAAGCTAAGTTAGGCTAGGTTTATTTTAACTTGTATATTGTGGTAATTGAACAAAAGTTCATTGTAGTGTGGCATGTACAGTCCGTGATCTCCATATTTCTTAGCCTTCAACATCTAACTCAACCAGACTAACTTATTCTAACTTAATCTCTGGACAATTCAAACATATCAGGAAATACCTAACCTAACCTCACACTACCAGCCTTACGCCTGCATCGCGTATTCATTAATAAGTTTTATTATATATACATACATATATATATATATATATATATATATATATATATATATATATATATATATATATATATATATATATATATATATATATATAAAACTTAACCCTTTACTGAGCTTAAGTAAACTGAACACAGATGAGCTTGACTAGCCTAAATCTCCGAGCCAATTTAGCCAATTAGCAACTACCTGTACGTGATAATTGGGTTCAAAATTTGGCATGAGATTTAGCAGAGTTTGTGAAGTTAGATTCTTCCTGAAGAACTTTACATGTACGATCTGAAGTAATTCTGGGATATTTTTTATAAGTCCGTAGTGTGTGTAATAATAATAATAATAATAATAATTGACGGTTTATTGAAAAAGTTCTGCAGCCCGAAGGCTGAAAATATACATTGGACATAAATGACTTATTACATACATTGGTGGTTTAACAAAAGCCTTCATTAGAGAAAGGTAAAGGAACATACAGATTAATGTAGGTGTTAAACAGCAAAAACGTAGTGTAGTAACTCCCTCCCAGATGGTGTTAGGAGGGACCTCACGTGGTGTAGTAGTTCCCTCACAGATGGTGTTATGAGGGGCCTCACGTGGTAGTAATTCCCTCACAGATGGTGTTATGAGGCCTCACGTGGTGTAGTAATTCCCTCACAGATGGTGTTATGAGGGGCCTCACGTGGTGTAGTAATTCCCTCACAGATGGTGTTATGAGGGGTGTGTAGTAATCACAGATGGTGTTATGAGGGGCCTCACGTGGTGTAGTAATTCCCTCACAGATGGTGTTATGGGGGCCTCATGTGGTGTAGTAATTCCCTCACAGATGGTGTTATGAGGGGCCTCACGTGGTGTAGTAACTCCTTCACATATGGTGTTATGAGGGGCCTCACGTGGTGTAGTAATTCCCTCACAGATGGTGTTATATGAGTGAGGTGTGGTTCCAGGCCTTCCTATCGTAGACGGATTAACACATCGCTGGTTGTTGGGTCTCACGAGCCGTTATCACTGGGTACCTGGGACCTCACTGTGTGAAGGTTAACTTGGGTACTACTGTTACTGTTGAGTTGTTCTCACTGACTTATGCACTGTTCACCACTGTTAACCTCTGTCTAACACTGGTTCCATTCCTTTCCTAAATGAAATAGTAACTTCTGGCGAGAACATGTTGATATTCCGGTGGGGAGGAGGGTTCAGGGGAGGGAGTTGGTATGGGCCAACATAACAGTTGACCTGGCTGCTCCGAGAGGAGCGCCAGGTACGTCTTGACCCTTCTGTGGTCAAGGATGTTGTGTGTGTGTGTGTGTGTGTGTGTGTGTGTGTGTGTGTGTGTGCGCGCGCGTGTGTGGGCGCATGTGTGTGTGTGTGTGCGCATGTGGGTGTGTGTGTGTGTAAACAAAAAGATTCACACTGTAATATTTTCTACATTCACACCATATTAAACCGTAACATAAACCAATAACAAACAAACCACCAAACACCAATAAGACACAAAATTAGTTAACTATTACACAAAAAAAAAACTCCGTTACTTCCATCCATTTATGTCTCATTCAATAAGTGTCGAAGACTTTTATGAGATGATGGTGCTGTTTGAGTGTCTGTCGTATGTTTACCTTCCCTGAGACACACAGTGGGACTGTTATTGGTCTTTTACCAAATGTATTGTGAGGAGAGCACGTGTATAAAAAGTCAGCAATTAAAACAGGAACAAAATTTTAAAACTAAATTACGAGAAATGGAAAAAGTTCTTATCAAACGAAATGAAAGATTTATCGAAAAAATTATTGAAGATAACAAAAAAAAATAACTAATGGAAAATACAAACCGGAATTGAAGTTTTTCATAATGATTTTAAAGAGTTTTATTACGTAATTCATTCATCAAAAAAATTACAAATAAAAGAAAATAATGTTGGTTATTAAAGAATCCAGAGATGGGATACTTTGGAAGAGGCGTGGCGGGAGAGGGGGTCACGTGATGGGAAAGGTGGGAGTGGGAAGAAGGGGAGAGATGTAGGAAGGGATGGAAGGAAAAGGGGGAAGACTGGAAAGGTAAAATATTAAGTGAGGGAACAGGGAAGGAAAGGATGGTAAGAAGGACGAGAGCAGGAGGCTGAAGAGTGGACGAGAGAGAGTGAGAGAGAGCTACGAGGTGTGTATGCTGTTGACCCACTCAACTCAGATCAAAATAACAGAGATTTCAGGTATAATGATGATAATGACGTATTGTTAAGCTTCTGCCCTAAAAAATAAAAATAAGTTCACAAGTATATTTTTTTCACCAATTAACTACAGAACAAAAGCCGGTGTAAGAAATATCTGTGCTTGTCTGTCTGTGCCTTGTTGACTATTGACGTCACGCTGAAACACCAACACAAACAAACTGTCTGGATAAATGCTGTGTTAAACATCTATTCACTTTGGCGTCCACAAATTTTAAGCTAGGTTAGGTTTGGTTAGATTGGGTTGGGTTATTACTTAATTGCGGGGAATACCATTTTCAATTTATTATATTTATACAGTATATAGTTAAATTCCTATATACAGGGTGTCCAATAAGTAACCTATTATCCGTGGAAGAAAATAACCTTATGTTTATTAATGAAATACACCACATACACACAAACGTCCATCATTCTTACACAACGAAAACCAAGAATAAGAGACAAGTGAATAGATAACAGTTGCATTACTTATTGAACACTCTGTAGATAATTAAATACTCGAATTAATCTGAAATTTTCCTGGGAGAATGTTAACTTATCCTCAGTAAGACGAATCAGGATCAGGACAGACAAGTTTTTTTCCCACGAGATATTTGTTGTTGGTGTGTGTGTGTGTGTGTGTGTGTGTGTGTGTGTGTGTGTGTGTGTGTGTGTGTACAGACAGACAGAGAGACAGACCAAAATTAATCCAAAACCGAATTTCTTGCCCCGATAATCCAGAGTTCCGGCGTTTATCCTTCCACTTATCCTTAAACTCATTAGCAACATTAAGAATCCTTTGTGCAATTTCGTGTCGTAACTTAAGTAGTTAGGGGGCGTTCATCCACAACTAGTTAGGGGGTGGGTGAAAAAAAAATCTTAAAATTTCTGGGAATCCATCTTTGTGGCGCAGTTTAATAAGAAGAGGAACCGATGTGGGATTTTGTGTGATTTTGTCTCTCGATAATTATAATTATATGGGTTGGGTCGTTGGGTTCGTTGCGTTGCGGTGGGTCGTTGGGTTCGTTGCGTTGGGGTGGGTCGTTCGGTTTGGGCATTGGGTTGGGTCGTTGGGTTCGCGTGTTGGGTTGGGTCGTTGGGTCTTGTTGCGTTGCGGTCGTTAATCGCTGCGTTGCGGTAAATGCCGTCTGTTGCGTTGGGGGTGGTCGTTGTCTAAGCTATGCTGGGGTGGGTCGTTGTCTGTTGCGTTGGGTTGGGTCGTTGTCTGCTGCGTTATTGGGTCGTTGTCTGTTGCGTTGGGGGTGGGTCGTTGTCTGTTGCGTTGCGGTGTGGGTCGTTGGGTTCGTTGCGTTGGGGTGGGTCGCTGGAGTTCGTTGTGCCGGGTTGGGTCGTTGGGTTCGTTGGGGTTCGTTGGTGCTGGGTTGCCGCCACCGTTGCCCGTTATGCTGGGGGTGGGCTGTTTGCCCCGTTGCGTTGGCGGTGGGTCGTTGGGTTCGTTGCGTTGCGGTGGGTCGTTGGGTTCGTTGCGTTGGGGTGGGTCGTTGGGTTCGTTGGGTTCGTTGCGTTGAATTGGGTCGTTGGGTTCGTTGCGTTGGGTTGGGTTGGGTTCGCGTTGGTGTCGTCGTTGCGTTGGGTTGGGTTGTTGTTGGGTTCGTTGCGTTGGGTTGGGTCGTTGGGTTCGTTGCGTTGGGTTGGGTCGTTGGGTGCGTTGCGTTGCGGTGGGTCGTTGGGTTCGTTGCGTTGCGGTGGGTCGTTGGGTTCGTTGCGTTGGGTTGGGTCGTTGGGTTCGTTGCGTTGGGTTGGGTCGTTGGGTTCGTTGCGTTGCGGTGGGTCGTTGGGTTCGTTGCGTTGGGTCGTTGGGTTCGTTGCGTTGGGGTGGGTCGTTGGGTTCGTTGCGTTGGGGTGGGTCGTTGGGTTCGTTGCGTTGGGGTGGGTCGTTGGGTTCGTTGCGTTGGGGTGGGTCGTTGGGGTTGGGTCGTTGCGTTCGTTGCGTCGGGTCAATCGATTCTTTTGGTGTTTTTTTTAACTTAAATGATTAATATAATTGAGAATAATAATTAAAACATTTATAATTACTGTAATTCCTGGTCATTTGTCAACAACATCAGAATTGAGACAGCACAAATAATACGTCATAAAATAGGGTAGTGTTGGGTAGGGTGGTGTATTGGGGGTGTAGGACATCCCGACTATAACCACCCACCCACACCCATCATCCTCTCACCCATCCTGGGAGGTGGGGAATGGTACCATCAGAGAGCCAACAACAGAAGGTACCAAGAACCACCGACTGGGAAGGGTGAGAGGATGAAGGGGTGGGTGGGGTGAGAGGGATGATGGGGAGTGGGGGATGAGGAGAGGGAATCCACATCCTTCCCAGGAAGTGGAGAATGGTACAATCCGTCAGGCGCCGACAGAAGGTATCAGGATCCACCGACTGGGAAGTGATTTGATTTTTTATTTTTCGCTTACAGCGGCTACTTTATTGTGCACCCCACACTCATCCTGTGAGCGGTAGCGCAAAAGGATTACAGAGTAGAGTTTACAAAGGGTCATAATAATTAACCCCCGTTGTCAGGATATTATGGCACTCAATGTTACACAGTATTTCATTTACATTATTTGTTTAGTTCTATACATAAATGGTAACTTATTCACAAATGAGTGAGTACAGGCGTGTGAGGCAGTATGTCTGGCCTCACACTTTGTTATTCACATTTACGTGAGAGGTATTCAAGCACATTGCGTATTTGGTTCTGTACATGAGAATTGATATAGTTACTAAGTGCAAAAAAGTGGATACAATCTTAATATGTCGGCTATCTTGCCATTAGAGATGAAGTGTTGTGCCATTTCACACACAGTGTGCTTGGACCTGTCCCTAAAAGGTTCTATTTTCACACAGTCGAGTACGTAGTGTTCAAGTGTGTGGCCATATGTATGGCCACACACTTTACATTTAGTTTTGTTTACATATGCTTGAGGAACATACTGCCAAAGGTACTTATATCCTAACCTTAATCTAGCGGTTACAACATCTTGTAATCTAGTGATCTTGTTACTTGCTCCATATACATGTTTCACTTGATACATCTCATCATGGTAACCTATGGATCGACTAGTGCCTGTTTGCACTTGTCTACTTGCGTCAAACTCATCAATAAGTTCTTTCCTAATTACAGTTTTAAGGGTTCGTTTTGACAGACCCAAATTGTATTCAACGGTGTCTTTGTTAGACGCGAGTGTGGCGAGGGCATCAACTCTGTCATGTTTTATGAGGCCTATGTGAGAGGGGATCCACAACAGTTTGACCTTGACACCCCGGTCAACAAGGCACTCATATTTGTGTCTGGCTTCAGAGACAAGAGCGTGACAACCTGAGTCGAGGGTGCCAAGGGCAAGTAGTGAGGATAGAGAGTCAGTGATGAAGAGACT
>NW_024732867.1:4505820-4535929 GCF_018991925.1 Homarus americanus | reverse complement strand
ATCGGTAGCGCTTCGTTTCGGTTACGTATTGCTAAGGCCACATTGAGATTATAGGAGGAAGTTTTCTGCCTCAGGAAGAAATTTGTTTAGGTGGACTCAGACAATGATCTTGCCAACTATGGACAGCAGTGAGATCCCGCGTAGTTGCCGCGGTCTGACCGGCCCCCCTTGTTCTTATAAATATTGACAATGGAGGCGTCTTTAAGACCTTAGGGATTTGCTACTTTTCCCATATATTCTCCAGGAGAGAGTGGAGGTGGCTGGTAAGCAGAGGTCCTCCTGCTTTCTAAAACCTCTTCTGGAGGCTTGCTGCCTTCGCCTTTTTGGGGCGATGTGAAGTGAGAGTTTGGCTCTGACGATCCAATGATCAGTGTTACAGTGGTCTGAGCCACGCATGGCACGGGTGATGAGGACATCTCGGTGATCTCTTTCTCTGACAATAATGTAGTCAATGAGATGCCAGTGTTTGGATCGTGGGTGTTGCCACGAACCCTTGAACTTGTCGGCCTGCCTAAGCAAGTTATTGTGATAGTGAGGTTGTGTTCAGCACACCTGCTGAAGAGGAGTTGACCGTTGGGATTACACTTGCCTACTCCGTTTCTCCCTATGATTCCCTGCCATATGTCAGCATCTCTTCCAACTCTGGCATTGAAGTCACCTAGGAGCACAACCTTATCTTCTCTGGGGATAGAGGTTAACACTCTGTCAAGAACGGCATAAAATGCCCCCTTGATATCATCCTCTGCATCCAGTGTTGGGGCGTATGCACTTATGAAGATGGCATGACATGAGTGATTAAATGGGACTCGGAGCGTCTTCAGGAGCTCGTTGATCCCGACAGGCATTTCAGTTAACCTATGTAGATTTCTCTCCGCAGCAGGCTTACCCATTCAGAAGAAGGTATAGCCAGACCCCCGTTCTGCGAGTCGACCCTCGTCTGGGAGCCGGGACTTACTAATGGCTTCTATGTTGATGTTATACCTAGCCAGCTCTTTTGCCACAAGGGCGGTTCAATTTTCAGGACGCTCATTTGTGCCAGTATCTAGAAGTGTCCTGACATTCCATGCAGTGACCATAAGCAGTTGTAAAGTGTGTTTTTGCTTTGATCTGTTATTAAAATTGTGTTTTCGACCGCATAACGATGACTTTACTGGGCGCGGTTGCCTCGTTAAGTTGGTTCTTTAGGCAGGCTATGCTTCGGGCACCTTTTTTTGCTCCCTCTCCACGTGGGGTGAGAAGAGTTGCTCCTCGAAAGGGTTGTTCAGTCTAACACACAGGACCGGCACAGGACTGTCTAGATCCCAGTTCCTAAACGACCATCTTATCTATGCCATCCTTGTGACTAGAGACTCCCGGCAGTCGTCTCTGCCTGTGCCCGTCGCCACTCGTCCGTCCCCATAGGACTTTTGGGGTATAGCGGTTTTGATGATAATGAGAAGTATGATGAACTGGAAGATGGCTCTCCCTTTTACTGATCTAGTGGTGCAATTACTGTAGTTGCAACGACTGTCTGTTTACTGCAGGCTGTAAGTGTCTGTCTGTTGCAGGCTGTAAATGTTTGTCTGTTGCAGGCTGTAAATGTTTGTCTGTCGTAAGCTGTAAGTGTTTGTCTGGTGCAAGCTGTACGCATCTGCTTGGTGCAGGCTGTAAGTGTATGTTCGTTGCAGGCTGTAAGTGTATGTTTGCTGTAGGATGTGTCTGTCTGTTGTAGGCTGTAAGTCTGTCTGCATAACAACATGTATCCCTAATTATAATAGCATGTATCCTGAATAAAAGTCATGTATCCTAAACTATAACAGCATGTATCCCAGACTATAACAGCATGTATCCCAGACTATAACAGCATGTATCCCAGACTATAACAGTATGTATTCCAGACTATAACAGCATGTATCTTAGAATATAACAGCATGTATCCCAGACTATAACAGCATGTATCCCCAGACTATAACAGCACGTATCCCAGACTATAACAGTATGTATCCCAGACTATAACCGTATGTGTCTTAGACTATAGCAGCATGTATCCCACTATAGCAGACGATAAAAGCATGTTTTCTAGACTATAACTGTTATAGTATAACAGCATGTATCCCACTGTAACAGCAAGTATCCCAGACTATAACAGCATGTATCCTAGTCTATAGTAGCACGTATCCTAGACTATAACAGCATGTATCCTAGACTATAACAGCATGTATCCTAGACTATAACAGCATGTATCCTAGACTATAACAGCATGTATTCCAGTGCATAACAGCACAAATCCTAGACTATAGCAGCATGCATCCTAGACTATAACAGCATGTATCCCAGTCTATAACAGCATATAACCTTGCTATAAGAATGGCTGTTTCAAACTACAACATCGTGTAATTCAATGTATAACAGCGTATAATTCAAAGTTTAACAGCGTGTAATTCAAAGTATAACAGAGTGAAATTCAAGTAGAACATCGTGTAATTCAATGTATAACAGCGTGTAATTCAAAGTATAACAGCGTGTAATTCAAAGTATAACAGCGTGTAATTCAAGTAGAACATCGTGTAATTCAAAGTATAACAGCGTGTAATTCAAAGTATAACAGCGTGTAATTCAAAGTATAACAGTGTGTAATTCAAAGTATAACAGCGTGTAATCCAAACTATAACAGCAGAGTGTCCCCGGCCCTTTGGTGGCTTACTGGTGATGGAACCTTTTGGCCAAACCTGTGGTCCTTCGCTGCATTCTGCCTCCCCCGGCGCTGATTAACGGAGCCTAAGACGACCCGAGCTGAGTTTAGTGGTAGGTTCATTATGGTGTATTGTCGAGAGGAGGAGCTGACTACCTACTTGGGGGAGGGAGAAGGGGAGAGGAGGAGGAAGGGAAGGAGGAGGTAGACAGGGGTAAGAGGATTGGGAGAGGAGATGAGAAACAAACACGGTGATGAAGGATGCAGCAGCTTTTGGTTGGCAGAATGAGAACAGCTTAGGACCCAAATTCGCCGCAAACAGAGAGAACCTCGGGAAGCAGCCATCCCACTGGACTCCCTGCCCACCTGGTACGATGTCCTCCGTAAACTTCCTGGCCTCTCGTGTGTCTATGGGAAAGGGTCGCGGAAAAGGGACGTGATTGCTGCCTGTATCATCATTGGGTATGACTTTGCTTGGGAGATTGGTATCCCCGCATCCCCTGAGCAACACTCTTGTGCATTATGCAGAAGACCCAACAGCCGCACCCTTGTCCACTACCTCCTAAGATGTCCCCACACACAACGCTTCCGTGACGCCTGCTGGACCCACCACTCCACGACCCCCTGACGGAGACACGATGATCCTCCCCATACTGGCCAGATATTATGTAAATAATATTGATGATGTGTTAAAGGAATATCCTTCCTTCCTTCCTTAGGCTTTAGTAAGCACCTTTATAATATTTATATATACTTGTGTCACTTGCCAGATGCTTCTGGTGTTACTGTACAGGCGTACCTAGTGACAGCACTAGGATCCCGCTTCCTCTATTAAGGAATAAATTTTGAAAATTAGTTGAATTGAGAATGAGAACGGTGGGTATGGCATCAAAGGGAACGTAAAGATGAACACGGGCAGATCGGGTTGTTCAGAACGGACGCAGGAAGTTGAGAACGGATATAAAAGGTTGAGAACGGACACAGGAGGTTGAGAACGGACATAGGAGATTGAAACAGACACAGGAGGAGGAAAACGGACACAGGAGGAGGAAAACGGACACAGGAGGTCAGAATGGAGATAAAAGGTTGAGAACGGACACGGGAGGTTGAGGACGGACGCAGGAGGTTTAAACCGGACACAGGAGGTTCAGGACAGACACAGGAGGCTGAGGACGGAAGCAGGAGGTTGAGAACGGACACAGGAGGTTGAGAACGGACACAGGAGGTTGAGAACGGACACAGGAGGCTGAGGACGGAAGCAGGAGGTTGAGGAACGGACACAGGAGGGTTGAGAACGGACACAGGGGTGAGAACGGACTGGGAGGGTTCAGGACGAACACAGGAGGCTGAGGACAGGAAGCAGGAGGTTGAGAACGGACACAGGAGGTTGAGACGGACACAGGAGGTTGAGAACGGACTGAAGGTGCGGAAACAGACACAGAGGTTGAACGGACAGAAAGGGTTTAAAACGGACACAGGAGGTTGAGAACGGACCTGAAGGTTGAGAACGGACGAAAGAGGTTTAAAACGGACACAGGAGGTTGAGGACGGACGCAGGAGGTTGAGAACGGACACAGAAGGTTGAGAACGGACGAAAGAGGTTTAAAAAGGACACAGGAGGTTGAGGACGGACACAGGAGGTTGAGAACGGACACTGGAGGTGCAGAACAGACACAGGAGGTTGAGAACGGACGCAAGAGGTTGAGAACGGACAGAGAAGGTTGAGAACGGACACAGGAGGTTCAGAACAGACGCATGACGACGTCGATTATGTGTAGGACTGTAGTTGTTTCCACGCTCTAGACTCAGGGTGGGAGCCGCACCAGTGCACACAAATGTCATTAGCTCCTACTGTCTCTAGATAAAGACTGTCACTAGTTCCGTATCTGTCTGGCGTGTCCCTCTTATATTTTTAAGTACACACCCACCTGGACCACAGGAAAAAAAAATATATATATATATGTAATGTCTTATATTACTGTTTCTCGTGCAAACTCAGAGTAAAATTCCTGATATTTTATAATTTTTTAATTTTATATATTTTCTTTCTTGGGGGAGAAGAGAAGGGAAGAGAGGTGATGGAGGGGAAAAGAAGGGACGATAAAGATTGGAGTGTAGGAGGAAGGGAGAATAAGGGCTGAAGTGGAGGAGGAGGGAAGAAGGACTGGACTAGGAGCGATGGGAAACTGTCAACAGACCAACACATATTTTTAACTAATCATAACTTATGTAAACTAAAGGACAGAAACACTCATAAATAATTCTATCTAGAACAGAGGCAATACGTCTAAACATATACGTGTATAACCAGATATAACCTTAAGTAAATGAACCACACATATTAGGGGCAATTTTTATTTGTTTTTTTATAAGAGGCTCACAAGTTTCTATCGCTAGAAAGATTAAAGAGTAATGAGTGTGAGTATTAATATGCAGTGATTGCCTATTTCTTCCCCTTAACGAGTGAGTTGACCAGGTGTCCGCTGTGCTGCAAATTATTGACGAAAAAAGTTAGTCAGAGACATCATTATGTAACACACTCTCTCTCTCTCTCTCTCTCTCTCTCTCTCTCTCTCTCTCTCTTATCTCCATTGTTAAGTTGTATACATCAACCCTTACTAAACGAAGCCCTTGAAATATTTACCAATACATATTTGTAAACAGTAGCATGACCTTAATAAAACAAGATTTACTAATTCATTTCTTATAATATATATATATATGCACGAAGATTTAGCGTACTAGTACAGACGGCAATACATGAATTCAAATCTCACACGCTCATACAAACACGTACACCTGAACCAAGTACACTAAGGACACATTAAATTAAAATATTTAGAAAAAGAATAAGTACTGTACGTTTCTTCCCCTTAACCTCATGACGTCACCCTTCCCCTTTTACACCACTCCCCGACGACGTCAACCCACCTCCATGACGTCATCCTTCTCCCTGCCCCTCGCCCCATGACGTCATCCTTCCCCCCTTCCCCGTATCCCATAACGTCATCATACATTCTTCCTCCCTCAACCTATGACATCATCCCTCCTTTGGCACATACCCACCTAAACGACTGACCACACACAGTACATATTTACAACACTGCCAAAGTGAGAGCTCTTAAACACATACCTCACATACACAGACCACCTACACTGACGGCTCTCTCTACACTGTCTGTGGGAGAGCTTGATGTAATAGAGAAAGGAACCAGAATTAGTAGCTGGGCATCCACTCTAACCTAACTATTTGCCATACTCACAGCCCTGAAACTGACAGTCTCATTACTTACTCCTTATCCTCACTACTTGCTCTTGATACCTTCAACTCAGATTTGTCGCCCACTTATCTCTGAAGTTAGACACAAGCATATGTGGATGTTGACGGGGTATCAGGATCAAGCTGCTGTGGATCACCTCTCATATAGGCTTCACCTCAGTAAACATGATAGAGCTGATGCATTAGCTAAACTCGCGTCGAATAATGACAATGTTAAATACAATCTAGGATTGTCAAACACAACCTTACAAACTGTAATCAGGAAAGAGGTTGTTAATGAATTTGAAGCAAGAACAGAGGTGCAAACTGACACTAGTCAATCCATTGTTTACCATGATGAGATGTATTCAATAAAACTTGTACATGGAACAAGTAACAAGATCACTAGATTACAAGATGTTGTAACCGCTTGGCTAAGGTTAGGATATACTGTAAGTACCTCTGGCAGTATGTCTTTCAAGCAGATGTGAACAAAACTAAGGTGTGGCCACACACTTCAACACTACGTTTTAGACCGATTTTTTTAGCCTTTTCGGGACAGATCTAAGTACACAGTGTATGCAATGGCACAGCACTTTATCTTTGATGGCAATATAGCTGATATGTTAAAGTTGCATCCACATTTCGCATATAACAGCCAAGTAATTGTGACCAGGTCCCAGGTTGCTGATCTGACTTTCTGCCTCATTTACACACACTTGCAGGGTCTCAATTGCTTCTGTTACTATTAATAACACAACATACATATATTGTTTCTCACTTTTGATTTTTTAAATTTTTGTATTTCTTTATTATTATTATTATTATTATTATTATTATTATTATTATTATTATTATTATTATTATTATTATTATTATTATTATTATTATTATTATTACATTTTTGCCCCCCAGGCCGCGATGTGGGTCAGTGACCTGTGCCTGGGTGGGCTAATCCCCGTGAAGAAAAAAAAGGTAAACTTCTATGTACCAAACTAAACAAACAATGTGCTGGAAATACTCTAACACCCAACGCCACAACAGCCTGACAACTGGGGTCTGAAAAACACTCTTTATGGCTTCTGCTCCGTAACATTTTTTGCGCTACCGCTCACAGAATGAGGATGGGGTGCACAATAAACTAGCTGCTATCCGCGGCAAAATTCAATTCAATTCAAATTCCATAACGTCGTTTATCCCCCACGTCACCCCCTCCCCTCCACACCCTCTCCCTTCCCTCCCGTCCACCCCCTCCCCTACACACACCTCATTCCCTCTCCCCTCCACGCCCGTCACCCACACCTCCCTCCACACACCCTCTCCCTTCCACCCGTCACCACCCCCCTCCCCTCCCCCCTCCAGTACCCTCCCTCTCCCTCCACTTCACCAAACCTCCTCCCTGCTCCCTCCACATCCCTTACAACACCTTCCTCCCCTCCCCATCTCTCACGACATCTCCTCCCCTCACAACACCCTCTCCTCACCCCACTCCACACAATCTCCCTTCCTCACCACTCACACCCCCCCCCCTTCTTAGACCGCGCCTTACATCGGTGAACAGAAAAACAAAACTGTCTGTAACTATTGGACTTCCCTCCATCTTTTTGTCTCCTGTCTCCTAATTCTGTTTATTTCTTAGATCAGAAATGACTAAACTGGCAAGCCTAAGGTTCTAGTCTTTTACGGGAGAAAATATTCGCCACACTACATTATTCGCCACACTACATTATTCGCCACACTATATTAATAGAATAATGGATGCCCCTCGAGATCGAGGATGGCCGGTCCAAGGGCCTCCGAGACGTGAATTTATTTAAGGTCGCCAAGACAGCAACCACACCTTAAGTTACGAGCTGCATGACCCAGTGTCAAGGAATAGTCCGAGTAGACCGGACCACTCGCCAACTGCACTGGCTAACCATTAACCCGGAACACGATCCACAAATCTATTAACATCCAGGTCTCCAATTACTGCTGGGTAGACAGAGGCAAATGGAGTAAAGAAACTTGCCCATAGTTTCACCCTGCCCGGGGATCGAACCCGGGTCCACTCGCTTGCGAGGCGAGCATGGTGACCATTCCACCTCAGGTCGCTATTTGACCACTACACCACACTACAGTATCAACCACACGACCATACTAAAATATTCGCCACATTACCACCTCAACCACCATCGTTTCTGCAACTTTACTGTATCACGCCACACTAACCCTCACACAACCACACTACACTAATCTACCACACCCTTCCACAACACCACCACAGCAACCCCACTATACCACCATAACCCCACACCACCACACTATACCACCACAACTCCATTTTACACAGCCAGCACCACACTACATCATAACACTACCACACTATATATCGCCACACTACGCTACCACACAACTACTTGAAGACTTCACAACTCACAAGTCCTTCGGGAAATTTCCACATCGCGAGCTGGTGTCATGTATGCACAGGGCAGGCGCGCGCATATATATACCTACACACACACACACACACACACACACACACACACACACACACACACACACACACACACACACACACACACACACACACACACACACACACACACACACACACACACACACACACACACACACACACACACACACACACACACACACACACACACACACACACACACACACACACACACACACACACACACACACACACACACACACACACACACACACACACACACACACACACACACACACACACACACACACACACACACACACACACACACACACACACACACACACACACACACACACACACACACACACACACACACACACACACACACACACACACACACACACACACACACACACACACACACACACACACACACACACACACACACACACACACACACACACACACACACACACACACACACACACACACACACACACACACACACACACACACACACACACACACACACACACACACACACACACACACACACACACACACACACACACACACACACACACACACACACACACACACACACACACACACACACACACACACACACACACACACACACACACACACACACACACACACACACACACACACACACACACACACACACACACACACACACACACACACACACACACACACACACACACACACACACACACACACACACACACACACACACACACACACATTCTCAACTAAATTACATGATGCCATTCAAGTTAGAGAGCCAAAGAAAACTATTGACCAATCACATGCTACCTCGATAGCATCGTAAAGTACTGACTAATCACGTGCTACCTTATCCACCTTCTCCATAAAAGAATACAGCATATCGCTGCCCTGTTCACGCTTGCAGGAAAAATCATGTTAAGAGGAGATTGGATTCAGTTGGATTATGTTACTAGGTGAAAGTGTTATGTAAAGGAGTAGAAAATCTGACTCTTGATTGGTAAATGAACTGAATCACACACGAAAGGAGGAAAGAAACGTGGCTTCTGATTAGTTAATGTTAGACACAATTCTGGGAGCTCTCGGCTGTGATAGGTCAATATTTTGTTTCGGGTACTATAGTCACGTCATGCCTATTTCATCAGTGCATACGCCTCAGCACTGGATGCAGAGGATGACATCAAGGAGGCCGTTTATGCCGATCTTGACAGAGTGCGAGCCTTTATCCCCAGAGAAGATAAGTTTGTGCTCCTCGGTGACTTCAATGCCAGAGCTGGTAGAGATCCTGACATTTGGCAGAGGATCATAGGGAGAAATGGACTAGGCAAGATGTAATCCCAATAGCCTACTCCTCCTCAGCAAGTGCGCTGCACACAACCTCACTATCAACAATAACTTGTTTAGGCAGTCCGGCAAGTTCTAGGGTTCGTGGCAACACCCACAGTCTAAACACTGGCATCTCATTGACTACATCATTGTCAGAGAAAGAGATCGCCGAGATGTCCTCATCACCCGAGCAATGCATAGTTCAGACCACTGCAACACTGATCATCGGCTCGCCAGAGCCAAGCTCTCACTTCACGTCTCCCCAAAACAGCGAAGGCAACAAGCCTTCAGATAAGGTTTTAACACTAAACGTCTGGAGCATCCAGCGGTAGCACATGATTTCAGAGAGCAGCTCGAACATGTTCTGATAAACAGCCCAACAACAAACAACCCAAATCCCAGTGCTGAATGGAGTATTCTCGACACTGTATTGAGATAAAACTGCAGAGAGACCCTCGGCCAGATTGAAAGAATACACCAGGAGTGCTTTGATGAAAATGACCCGAAAATCAATGTACTCATCGATAATAAACGTGCTACTTTAACTGACTGGCAGAATAACCCTCAGTCTTGGACCAAAGCTGTTACCTTCCGCAAGAAGAAAGCGGCGGCCCAGTGCAAACTTCGGAATCAAAAGAACGACTGGTTTAAAGAAGAAGTATGCGAAACATAAAAACTTACAGATCAACACAAGATGCACGAATTTTTCAATTCCACTAAAACATTTTATGAGCCAGTGACTCATGGTAGAGCACCCTCCGCTCATCTAACGGTAACTTCACAATTAAAGACGATGAAGGCATCCTTCAGCGCTGGAAAGAGCACTACCATTCACTGCTTAACCGAAACACCGATATGGATGTCCTGACTACCCTGAAGGTCCCTCAGCATCCAGAGCAACCCATCTCAGCTATCCTTCATCCTTGGATGAGGTACCTACAGCCATTAAACAGATGAAAAATAACAAAGCCTCAGGGCCTGATGGAATCCCAGCCGAGGTGTATAAAGCAGGAGGACCTCTGCTTACTAGCCGTCTCCACTCTCCCCTAGAGAATATATGGGCAAAGGAGGAAATCCCCCAAGCTCTTAAAGATGCCTCCATCGTCAATATTTATAAGAACAAGGGAGACAGTCAGACTATGGCAACTACCGCGGGATCTCGTTACTGTCCATAGCTGGCAAGATTGTCGCCCGAGTCCTCCTAAACAGACTACTACCTGAGGCGGAGAGCTTCCTCCCAGATTCTCAGTGTAGCCTTAGAACATCACGTGGCACCAGTGATATGATCTTTGCTACCAGCCAGATAAAGGAAAGTGCATACAACTGTGTCGTGACCTGTACCTGGCCTTCATCGACCTAACCAAGGCCTTCGACTCGGTCAACAGGGAAGCCCTCCGGAGGGCCATCAGCCTGTTTGGCTGCCTACCAAAATTCACTGCTATTGTGAGGCAATTCCACGACGGCATGAACGACAGTGTCCTGCACAATGGCACCCAGACTGAGTTCTTCTCCATCCAAACGGGGGTAAAACAAGGCTGTGTACTGGCGCCAACTCTCTTTCTTTTTTTCTTGGCTGCTTTCCTTATTCGTGGTAATGTCAATTTAGCCGGCGGGTGGACATACAGTACCGGATGAAGGATCTTTTCAAAATACGACGACTCCAGGCAGGAACAAAGGTGTCGGCAGCTTCCATTACTGAACTTCAGTATCCAGAGGACCTTATCCTTGTCGCCCACACTGAATGCGACCTACAGGAGATCATGAACACCTCTGTAGATGCATATGCACACTTCGGCCTTGAGGTGAATGTAAGAGCTGCAACGAACAGTATGGTTGTCCGCCGCTCGTTTGCGGCCCCACTAGGGGGGGAAGACGGAGGTGAGAAGGTCGCTGCTGCCTCGTCGCACGCGAGACACGATCCAGCCTTGACCACAGCTGTTACTTCACCCCGCTGTTCGATTCCAACTCTGGTTGTGTACTCATCTGAGGTTCCTGGGGCTCATGTGCTGATTCCCCAGTCCTTCACTATTCGCCTGTCGCAACTTCCTCCACTCTCAATCCACCGTCCGTGCCCTGGCGTCTCTCTTGTGTGGCAAGACATCGCCTACCAACGCCAAGTGAGGAAGCTGCCCTGGATCTTCCCCCCGAGAGCGGATCACCGCGTTACCAGAAAATTTTGCAGGGCTGGTTAGAAGGAAGATTCATCTGCAGCCGTAGGAAATACCTGTTCTTTGTTCTATTGATTGTTTTGTTTAAGGTAACTGTTTGACTCCAGTGCTGTTTCTTTAATATTTATTGAGTGGTGTAGGTGTTAACTTCTTGTGATTATTTTCTTAGTAAAGAGATGTAAATCTCTAATGGTTGTTTATTACCCCTTGGAAACCCATAGTTCTTGACTTTTCTTTTTATCATATTCTGATTAGGCTAACAAGGGATTTATATCCTACAGGCCAGGCCCTTACAGTGAATGTGCACAAGACTCAGATTCTCTTTCAGCCTGTCCCTGGTTCAACTACACCTCCACTACCCATCCAGCTTAACGGTACTACCCTCTCTAATGTTACCCACTTTCAATATCTCGGCTCCCAACCTGTCCACCACCACGGACATCGATGAAGGTATTCAACATCGGATCAGATGTGCATCTCAAGCCTTTGGCACATTCCGTACCCGTGTCTTTAGCTGTAGGGAGCTGAAATTATCCACAAAGGTGCACGTATATCGAGCAGTGGTCCTCCCCACCCTGCTATATGGCAGTGAGACATGGGTTACGTACAGGAGGCAACTCAAGGCACTTGTAAACTTTCACCAACATAGTCTACTTTCCATCCCCCGAGTTCACTGGGAAGACAAAGAACAAATACCAATATTCTCACAGACACCAACTGTAGAGGCATCGAGGCTACCATTATCCTTGAACAACTACGCTGGACTGGCCATGTTAGCCGTATGGACGACAGTAGACTGCCAAAGCAGCTACTTTTCAGTCATCTAAGGAATAGTAAACGTAACGCTGGCGGGTAACTGAAAAGGTATAAGGATAGTCTTAAGACAAACCTGAAAAGTGCCAAATCGACCCCCTCACCTGGGAGACGATCACTCCACACCGTAATGCTTGAAGGATCACCACACGAGAAGGTGTCAATAATTTCGAATTTGCTCGACTACAAACCGAGGCAGACAAGTGCCAGCGCCAGAAAGACGCTGCCGCCACCCCTCCCGCACTAGATGGAGCCCTCCACGCGTGCAACATCTGTCAACAACTCTGCCGGTCCTGCATCGGCCTCTTTAGTCATCTTAAAACTCACAGAACGGCTAATCATCTCACTTGTCTTAAAGGGTTACTTTTAGCTCATCCACGAATCACTGGCCAATTTTAACTCCAGTTCTGTTGCTCATCCACCAATCACAGCCCAGTTTCATTTCCAGTTCTGTAGCTCATCCACCAATCGCAGGCCCGTTTTATTTCCAGTTTCTTTTCAGAGAAACTGTAACCTACACTATCACCAACCCCTCCACTACCACCATCACTACCACCACTATCACCAACATTACCACTACCACCACTTCCTCCTGTAGATCGATGTTAAGGTCATCTGGGGAGAATATTTATTTAATATGTGGACTGGCCGGACGCAACCGAGATATTAGAGTGGTTCATCTTGTGCTTCATCTGATGCTTCATTGGGTTCACTTCATCTTGTAGTTCATCTGGTGCTTCATCGGGTTCATTTTGTGGTTCATCTTGTGCTTCTTCTTGTGGTTCATCTTGTGGTTCATCTGGTGTTTCGTAGGGTTCATCTTGTGGATAAGCTGGTGCTTCGTAGGGTTCATTTTGTGGTTCATCTTGTGCTTCTTCTTGTGGATCATCTTGTGCTTCATCTTGTGGTTCATCTTGTGGTTCATCTGGTGCCACATCAGGTTCATCTGGTGCTTCGTCTGGTTCATCTTGTGGTTCATCTTGTGGTTAATCTGGTGGTTCAACTAGTGATTCGTTTTGTTCTACTGATGGAGGTCAATCTAAGGGTTCATCTGATTCAACTGGTGACTCGTATCGTGATATCGTGGTTCATTTTTTCCTTTGGGCTCGTCTGTACGATTCAACTTGTGGTTCAATACAATCATTCACCAAAATGACTAACGAATCTCAATAATAAAAAATAAACAAATAAATAAAATAAAATAAAATAAATAAATAAATAAATAAATAAATAAAACACATCTCCCCACAGTACGGTTATCTATGGGTCAATATATCGCCTACACATTTTACGTCTCACTGGGCGCGGTGTGTGTGAGGGAAGACGAGGAAGAGTCGGTCCAATAGTTAAACGTGAGGAACGATGGGCGGCGATTAACTAGTAGAATGTGGTACTGTGGTGATGGGTGGTAGTGTGGTGATGGGTGGTACTGTGGTGATGGGTGGTACTGTGGTGATGGGTTGTACTGTAGTGAGGGGTTATACTGTGGTGATGGGTTGTATTGTGGTGAGGGGTTATACTGTGGTGAGGGGTTGTACTTTAGTGATGGGTTTTACTGTAGTGATGGGTTATACTGTGGTGATGGGTTGTACTGTAGTGAGGGGTTATGCTGTGGTGAGGGGTTGTACTTTAGTGATGGGTTTTACTGTAGTGATGGGTTATACTGTGGTGATGGGTTGTACTGTAGTGATGGGTTGTACTATAGTGATGGGTTGTACTGTAGTGAGGGGTTATACTGTGGTGATGGGTTGTACTGTAGTGAGGGGTTATACTGTGGTGAGGGGTTGTAACGAAGATGGTTGTACTATAGTGATGGGTTGTACCAGGTGATGGGTTATACCGTGATGATGGGTTGTATTAGGTGATGGGCTGTACTATAGTGATGGGTTGTACTATAGTGATGGGTTGCACTGTGGTGATGGGTTATACTGTGATGATGGGCTGTACTCGTGTGATGAATAAATATGGTATGGGTTGTACTGTGGTGATGGGTTATACTGTGATGATGGGTTGTACTGTAGTGATGGGGTTATACTGTGGTGATGTGGGTTGTACTGTGGTGATGTGGGTTGTTCTGTGGTGATGGGTTGTACTGTGGTGATGGGTTGTACTATAGTGATGGGTTGTACTGTGGTGATGGGTTGTAACATAGTGATGGGTTGTACTGTGGTGATGGGTTATACTGTGATGATGGCTGTACTGTAGTGATGGGTTATACTGTAGATGGGCTGACTGTAGATGGGTTGTCTTGTGGTGATGGGTTGTACTGTGGTGATGGGTTGTAATTGTGGTGATGGGTTGTACTGTGGTGATGGGTTGTACCTATAGTGATGGGTTGTACTGTGGTGATGTGGGTTATACTGTGATGATGGGTTGTACTATATAGTGATGGGTTATAATTGTGGTGATGGGTTGTACTGTGGTGATGGGTTGTCTTGGTGGTGATGGGTTGTACTGTGGTGATGGGTTGTACTGTGGTGATGGGTTGTACCATAGTGATGTAACAGCCTGTGGTGATGGGTTGTACTGTAGTGAGGGTTATACTGCAGGATGGGTTGTACTGTAGTGACAGTTATACTGTGGTGAGGGGGTTGTACTTTTAGGATGGGTTGTACTATAGTGATGGGTTGTACTGTGGTGATGGGTTATACCAGATGATGGGTTGTATTGTGGAGATGGGCTTACCAGTGATGGGTTGAATATAGTGATGGGTTGTACTGTGGTGATGGGGGTTGTACTGTGATGGGTTGTACTTTTAGTGGGGATGGGTTGTACTATAAAGGATGGCCACCATAGTGATGGGTTGTACTATAGTGATGGCCACTGTGGTGATGTGGGTTACACTGTGTGATGGGGTTGTACCTGTGGTGATGTAATATACTGTGGTGATGGGTTGTACTGTGGTGATGGGGCTGTACTGTGGTGATGGGGTTGTACTGGTGATGGGGTTATACTGTGGTGAGGGGTTGTACTTTAGTGATGGGTTGTACTGGTGGTGATGGGTTGTACTGTGGTGATGGGTTATACTGTGGTGATGGGTTATACTGTGGTGAGGGGTTGTAATTTAGTGATGGGGTTGTACTGTAGTGATGTGGGTTATACTGTGGTGATGGGTTGTACTCAGGTGATGGGGTTGTACTATGGTGATGGTTGTACTATAGTGATGGGTTGTACTGTGGTGATGTGGGTTGTACTGTGGTGATGGGTTGTACTGGTGGTGATGGGGTTGTACTGTGGTGATGGTTGTACTGTGGTGATGGGTTGTACTATAGTGATGGGGTTGTACTGTGGTGATGTGGGCTATACTGTCAGGTGATGGGTCAGGCTGTGGTGAGGGGCTGTACTTTTTAGTGATGGGTTGTACTGTGGCATGCAGGTTGTACTGTGGTGATGTGGGTTGTACTGTGGTGATGGGTTGTACTGTGGTGATGGGTTGTACCATAGTGATGGGTTGTACCGTGGTGATGGGTTATACTGTGATGATGGGTTTTATTGTATATATTTGGAGGTACTTGCATACAGTATGTCAACGTGCATGTTACTATGTGCGTGAAGTCAGTGTGGCGCGTCTTCAGCCTGCGTACTTATCAGCGCATTGATGTACAGTCAAAGATTAAATATAACCCGTGAAACATTATGAGAGCCCCCTACCACAAGGCAGAAAGGTACCAAAAGTTTAGTCTTCGGCTAAACTACTTTTGTCTTTGACTATACATAGATGTTTGATGTGCTACAATAAGTAATATTCATGTAGTCTCGTGTGTACATCAATGAAAGCGTGTCCATATCATAGGTGTATGTGTAATAATAGTAATAATAATAATAATAATACAAATAATAACAATAATAATAATAATAATAATAATAGTAGTAATAATAATAATAATAATAATAATACACCAATAACAACAATAACAATAACAATAATAATAATAATACAAAATAATAATAATAATAATAATAATAATAATAATAATAATAATAATAATAATAATAATAATAATAATAATAATAATTCAATCAATAACAATAACAATAACACTAATAATAATAATACAAATAATAAATAACAATAATAATAATAATAATAATAACAATAACAATAACAATAATAATAATAATAATAGTAATAATAATATAAAATAATAATAATAGTAATAATAGTAATAATAGTAATAATAATAATAATAATAATAATAATAATAATAATAATAATAATAATAATAATAGTAATAATAATAATAATAATAATAATAATAATAATAATAATAATAATAATAATAATTATAATAACAACAATAAAAATAACAATAACAATAATAATAATAATAATAATAATAATAATAATAATAATAATAATAATAATAATAATAATAATAATAATAATAATAAAAATAATAATAATAATAATAAAAATAATAATAATAATAATAACAATAACAATAACAATAACAATAACAATAATAATAATAATCATAATAATAATAATAATAATAATAATAATAATAATAATAGTAATAATAATAATAATAATAATAATAATAATAATAATAATAATAATAATAATACTAATAATAATGATAATAATAATAATTAACTGTTTATTAAGATAACAAGGCAGGCAGAAGGCTAAGAATATACAGAGATGATAAGTTACATATGGTGTGTGTGTGTGTGTGTAATGCATCAAGTGTGGCAGCATTATGTTAGTGTCAAGGTGCAAGCACTGCTTGCTGCCTCTCGCTTTCAGCTGCCGTCACTGGCTAGCACTCGTGGTGAACAGGGAAGCAACTTGCACAAATCTTCGCCTGCCAATACAAAGCCTCTTCACCATCAAGACTCCTACTGTGCCTCCTCGTGGCAACGCACGGTAATTGGGTGCTTCGTGGTCCCTGGCTAGACCACTAAAGGATCTCGGAGCAGCAGTAGGCTCCATAAAGACGGCGCATAGGCCCACTGGCATATGGACACGTCCAAGCACTGCCTCGCTGCCTTGTGGATTAACTTTGGCAGGTATAAGGCTCAGGGTGTAAAACCCTTACGAAAAATCTGCGGTGGATCCCGTATCAGGCAGACATGCTTATAGAGCTCCAACAAGACCCCAACGGCGGTATAGGCGGAACAGGTGACCAACATGGGAACCCAACAACTACGCCGGCAGACGAAGGCAATGCATGATGGACGTTCTACTAAAATGAAACTCAACAAACTGGGCTATCAGCAGTCCATTGCAACTCTCCCTCTCCCCAGTCGTTGCAACACCTGCACTACTGGATGAGGAAAAGGAAGAAGCAAGATATGTGGTTCCAGCAAGCGCTCCTGCCTCACCACATAAATAAACTCACGCACAGCCATCATCCAGCTCATCATACTTCTCATCATCGTCAAAACACCTATACCCCCAAAAGTCCTATGGGGACGAACGAATGGTGACGGGACAGGCAGAGATTGCCGGGAGTCTCTAGTCGTGGGAGTCATAGATAAGATGGTTGTTTATGCAATGGGATCTAGGCAGCAGTGCAATCCGGTCCTGTCTGTGCGACTGAGCAGCCCTCTCGATGACCCACTCTGCTCATCCCACATGGGGAAGGGGCTTAAAAGGTGCCCTAAACATAGCCTGCCTAAAGAACCAACCTGACTGGGAAACCGCACCCAGGAAGGTGATCCTTATGTGGTCATAATCACAGATCAAAACAAAACAAAACGATACAACCTCTTATGATCGCTGCACACAAATGAGCGTCATGAAAGAAGAACTGCCCTTGTGGCACATATACGAGGGTTAACTCACAGAACGGGGGTCTGGCTATACCTTCTTCTAGCAGGGTAAGCCTGGTGTGGAGAAAAAGCGCATTTAAGGAGTTGGCTTTGCCATCCGACAATGCAACCTAACTGAAATGCCTGCTTCAGCAGGATCCCTTTTACGCCGACCTTGACAGAGTGCTAACCTCTATTCGCAGAAAAGATAAGATTGTGCTCCTAGGTGAATTCAGTGCCAGAATTAGAAGAGATGCCGACATTTGGCAGGGAATCATAGGGAGAAATGGTCTAGGCAAGTGTAATCCCAACGGCCTACTCCTCCTCAGCAAATGTGTTACACACAACGTCACTATCAACAATACCTTGTTTAGGCAAGCCGACAAGTTCGAGGGTTCGTGACAACACCCACGATCCAAACACTGGCATGTCAATGACTACTTTATAGTCAGAGATGTCCTCATCACCCAAGCCATGCATGGCTCAGTCCACTGCGACACTCATCATTGACTCGTCAGAGCCAAGCTCTCACTTCACGTCACCCCAAAACGGCGAAGGCAACAAGCCTCCAGAAGAGGTTTTGATAAAAATTGTCTGGAGGATCCAGCGGTAGCACATGCCTTCAGAGAGGAGCTTGAGCATAGGCTGAAAAACAACCCGAAAATAAACAACACACATCCCAATCCCGAATGGGGTATTCTCGACATTGTCAGGACAAAAACCCTGCAGAGAGATCCTCGGACAGATCAAAAGAATACACCAGGACTGATTTGATGAAAATTACCCAGAAATCAATGTACTCCTCCATGATAAATGTGCTGATTTAACTGACTGGTAGAACAACCGTTTATCTCGAACCAAAGCTGATACCACCCGCAAGAAAAAAGCGGCAGCCTAGCACGAACTTCGCAGTCTAAAAAACAATGAGTTTAAATTCAAGCATGGGACGAGCAAAAAATTGCAGATCAACACAAGATGCGTGAATTTTTCAATTCCACAAAAGTATTTAGGGGCCAATCGCTCATGGCGCAGCACCCCTACGCTCATCTGACGGTAACTGCCTTATTTAAGACGAAGAAGGCATCCTTCAGCACTGGAAAGAGCACTACCATTCGCTGCTCAATCGAAACACCAATCGGGATGTACTAATTACCCAGTAGGTCCCTCGGCATCCAAGGCTGACCAACCTCAGCTACCCTCCATCCCTGGATAAAGTAGCTACTGCCATCAAACAGATGAAAAATAACAAAACCTTTGGGCCTGATGGAATCCCAGTCGAAGTGTATAAAACAGGAGGACCTCTTCTTACCAACCGTCTCCACTTTCTCCTAGAGAATATATGGGAAAAGGAGGAAATCCCGGAAGCTCTTAAGGACGCCTTCCTCGTCAATATGTATAAGTGACCGGTCAGACTGTGGCAACTACCGTGGGATCTCGCTGCTGTCTGTAGTTGGCAAGATTATTGCCCGAGTCCTCCAAAACAGACTTCTTCCTGAGGCGGAACACTTTCTCCTAGAATCTCAATGTGGCTTTAGACCATTACATGGTACCACTGACATGATCTTTGCTGCTCGCCAGATACAGACAAAGTGCAGAGAACAGCGTCGTGACGTGTACATGGCATTCATCGACCTAACCAAGTCCTTCGACTCGGTCAACAGGGAAGCCCTCTGGCGGACCCTCAGCCGTTTTGGCTGCTCACCAAAATTCGTCGCCATTGTGAGGCAACTCCACGATGGCATAAACGGCAGTGTCCTGCACAACGGCACCCAGTCAGAGTTCTTCCCCATCCAAACAGGGGTTAAACGAGGGTGTGTACTGGCACCAACTCTATTTTCCATCTTCTTGGCTGCCTTCCTTACTCGTGCCATTGCCAATTTAGCCAGCGGGGTGAACATCAAGTACCCGGTGAAGGGTACAAGAGATCCTGAACACCTACGCAGATGCGAATGCACACTTCGGCCTTGAGGTGAATGTACGTAATAATCAGATTCACTTTCAACCTGCCCCTGGTTCAAACACACCTCCACCATCCATCGAGCTAAACGGTACTACACTCTCTAATGTTGCCCACTTTCTGTATCTCGGCTCCCACCTGTCAACCACTACAGACATCGATGAAGAGATCAGATCATCGGATCAGATGTGCATCTCAAGCCTTGGGCGGACTCTGAAATTGTGTCTTCAGCTGCAGGGAGCTGAAATTATCCACAAAGCTGCACGTATATTGAGCAGTTGTAATGTCCATCCTACTATATGGCAGTGAGACATGTGTCACATACAGGAGGCACCTCAAGGCACTTAAAAACTTTCACCAACGTACTTTACGTTCCATCCTCCGAGTTTGCTGGGAAGACAAGAGAATAAATGCCAGTATTCTTGCTAACACCAGCTGTAGGAGCATCGAGGCTACCATTATCCATGAACAACTACGTTGGACTCGCCATGTTACCCGCATGGACGACAGTAGACTGCCAAAGCAGCTACTTTACAGTCATCGAACGAATAGTAAACGTAACGCCGGCGGGCAATTGAAAAGCTATAAGGATAGTCTTAAAGAGAAACCTGAAAAGGTGCCAAATCGACCCCCTCACCTGGGAGTCGATTACTCAATATCGTAACGCTTGGAGGAGCTCCACACGAGAAGGTGTCAGTACTTTCGACTTAGCCCGACTGCAAACCAAGGGAGACAAGCGCCAACGTCGGAAAGACGCTGCCACCGTCCCTCCCACAGTCGATATAGCCCTCCACACGTGTAACAAATGTGGACGACGCTGCTGGTTCCGTATCGGCCACTTTAGTCACCTCAAAACTCACCAACCTAGGTGTCATCCCTAATAACTCATATCATTGTATCATAGCTGGATGAACGTCATACTCCATTCCGAGTGATAGCAAAGTAGTAGTAGTAGTAGTCGTAGTAGTAGTAGATATCGCCGGGACCCAACTACCCGATGATATCCGAAATGATAGCAGTGAGTCTACTCAACCCGAAAATGTAGTACTAACAAATGCTGCTCCCTTAGTAGCAGATGTCCACGAGGAGAATGAGAGACAGCAACCTCAGTGGAATGGCATGTCGATGGAAAATGCAGACATATGGGTCAAAGAAACCTACTCAGAAATTGTCAAGTGGTCGCCCGCTAACTTATTTGAACCACCCAAGTGTGCGGCCACCAAAGAAATGATTCGGGAGATGACTCGCTTCATGACTGATTACACTCAGGACCGCTTCCTCGCCCCCCTAGCTCTTCAAATACTGGCAATAATACCACATCTATTTTGTCAGAGGACACACACAAAGGCTAAGCACAAAGAAAATGTGGTAACAATGAAGAGAAGATTGACAATGTGGCAGACTGGGGCCCTAGATGATCTCCTATGTGAAGCAAGAACACTGCAGGAGAGACTAAAAATTACGGGTGACGGAAAGCAAAAAACCGATGACGTGGCAAGAAAATTTTGAAACAAAATGCGTGTGGGAAAAGTGTCTCTCGCGGTAAGATCTCTCACTCAGGAATCCTCCGGTGGGGTGATGCCAATAAACAGAGAGACATTAAAACTATTGAAAGAGAAACATCCCCCTGCAAGCGAAGACGAAAGCATCAGGTTCCAGGGTGACTATATCCCACCAAATGCTGTCCTGTTCGAGAAAATAACAGGAGAGATGGTGTGGAAAAAGGCACTGAAGACTCGAGGAGGAGCCGGCCCTTCAGGTCTAGATGCAAACGGTTGGAGAGTCATCCTCAGCACAAACAAGTTTGGCCCTGTAGCAAGCGATCTCTGCACTGCCATTGCCGCCCTTGCAAGAAAGCTTGCATCCTCTTGCTGCCATCACCTCCAGGCTCTGACGGCCTGCCGCCTTATTCCTCTGGAAAAGAAACCAGGATGTAGACCTATAGGGGTGGGGGAAGTGCTGAGGCGGATCATCAGAAAGTGCATAATGGAGGTGGTAAAGGATGATATCAGGGCAGCAGCTGGGAACCTACAAGTGTGTGCTGGCCACCAGGCTGGTGGGCAGGCGGCCATTCACGCCATGAGATTGATATTTGAGCAGCATGATTGTGAGGCCGTTCTCCTGGTGGATGCTTCAAACGCATTCAACATACTTAACCGCAAGGCTGCACTGCACAACATCAAGATCAAGTGTCCAAGCTTTGCGATGTATGTTGAAAATTCGTATAGGAATCCTTCAGACCTCTACATAGTAAATAACAAGGCTCTACGAGGTGTTACCATCCTACAGTCGACCGAGGGAACAACACAGGGGGACCCCGTTGCAATGGCAATGTATGCAATTGGCCTATCAGCGCTCCAACAAGAAATAAAATTTGAAGCAACTGGGGTCAAACAAGTGGCGTATGCTGACGACCTTACAGGAGCAGGAAAAGTGGAGGGCATCAAAAAGTGGTGGGACTTGGTAACATCACGAGGTCCACAAATAGGGTACCACCCAAACGCCAGCAAGTCCTCCCTCATAGTGAAGCCAGAACATGATGAACGGGCATTGGAGGTTTTTGGCGGAAGTGAGGTCAAAATAATTAAGGACGGCCAAAGACATCTAGGCGCAGTAATTGGCACTACGGACTTCAAGACCGAGTACGTGGCGGGAAAGGTGAATGAGTGGGTTAGTGAAATCCAAGCTCTGTCTGAGATTGCTAACACAGAGCCACATGCGGCCTTTGCAGTATTCACCCATGGAGTCAAGCATCGCTGGAACTACCTGATGCGTACCATCCCTGAGATCGGACCCCTCCTCCACCCTCTGGAAGAAGCTATCAGTGTCAAGTTCATTCCCAAACTAGTGAAACACCCTGACTTAACCCCAGCAGAAAGAGCACTTCTTGCACTTCCACCAAGACTGGGAGGGATGGGACTAACTAATCCAGAGGAGATTGCTGCCACTGAACATCAAAATTCACTTGAGCTCACGGCAGCCCTCACGGACCACATAATAGCCCAGAATGCAACAGGGGAAGTGGATACCAGCGAAGTAAATAAGATTCGTAGGTCCATGACGACAGATCGACAGCACTGCCAAAATGAAAAGTTGCAGCAACGATTGCTGAAGGTTCCAGAAATTTTGAAAAAAAAAGTAGCTATAGCGCAGGAGGTGGGCGCCTCGAACTGGTTAACTACGTTACCGATAAGGGCAAAGGGTTTCAGTCTTAATAAACAAGAATTTACAGATGCCATTGCTCTAAGGTACGGTTGGCCAGTAGAAGGTTTGCCCTCCCAATGCGTGTGTGGCTCTTCCTATGATGGCGATCACGCCATGGTCTGCAAGAAGGGGGGGCTTCATATGCATGAGGCATGACGAGGTAAGGGATCTCACAGCAAATATGTTGAAGGAAATCTGCCGGGACGTCATGGTAGAACCGACCCTCCTTCCATTGGATGGCGAGATCTTCCAACACAGGACTTCAAACACATCTAACGAAGCCCGTGTGGACGTCAGTGCCTAAGGATTCTGGACGCGGGGACAGCGAGCTTTCTTCGACATCAGGATTTTTTATCCCATGGCCGCATGTCACCGTAACCTAGCTCTCGATGCTGCACATAGGAGGAACGAGAACGACAAGAGAAGGGCATATGGTGGAGAGAATTCAAAACGTTGATCAAGGCAGCTTCACTCCTCTAGTGTTCACAACCTCTGGTGGGATGGGCCCAAGTGCAAGATGTTTCTATGCCAGACTCGCGGAGTTGATCTCCGAACAGAAGCAGCAGCCCAGAAGTTATGTTACAGCCTGGATGAGATGTCGACTGTCTTTCTCTCTCCTTCGGTCGGCTTTGCTCTGCCTCAGGGGAACGAGAGCTTCTGCCCCTACTCCGACAACTGCTGCAGATATTGACTATGAGGCCACAGTCACTGAATGCCGCATAGATCTGCGGCTAAACTAATCTAACACAGTTAGGATAGCTTCTTATGTATTAGGATATTTAATATAAAGGTAAATAAATGGCGGCGAAGGTGTGGCTATTGGGGGAGGCTGGAGGCCACGTTATTAAAAAAAAAAATAAGTAGTAGTAGTAGTAGTAGTAGTAGTAGTAGTAGTAGTAGTAGTAGTAGTAGTAGTAGTAGTAGTAGTAGTAGTAGTAGTAGTAGTAACTATTGCTGCAGGTTCCAGAAAATTTGACAAAAAAAGTAGCTATAGCGCAGGAGGTGGGCGCCTCGAACTGGTTAACTACGTTACCGATAAGGGCAAATGGTTTCAGCCTTAACAAACAAGAATTTACAGATGCCATTGCTCTAAGGTACGGTTGGCCAGTAGATGGTTTGCCCTCCCAATGCGTGTGTGGCTCTTCCTATGATGGCGATCACGCCATGGTCTGCAAGAAGGGGGGCTTCATATGCATGAGGCATGACGAGGTAAGGGATCTCACAGCAAATATGTTGAAGGAAATCTGCCGGGGACGTCATGGTAGAACCGACCCTCCTTCCACTGGATGGCGAGATCTTCCAACACAGGACTTCAAACACATCTAACGAAGCCCGTGTGGACGTCAGTGCTCGAGGATTCTGGACGCGGGGACAGCGAGCTTTCTTCGACATCAGGATTTTTTATCCCATGGCCGCTTGTCACCGTAACCTAGCTCTCGATGCTGCACATAGGAGGAACGAGAACGACAAGAGACGGGCATATGGGGAGAGAATTCAAAATGTTGATCAAGGCAGCTTCACTCCTCTAGTGTTCACAACCTCTGGTGGGATGGGCCCAAGTGCAAGATGTTTCTACGCCAGACTCGCGGAGTTGATCTCCGAACAGAAGCAGCAGCCCAGAAGTTATGTTACAGCCTGGATGAGATGTCGACTGTCCTTCTCTCTCCTTCGGTCGGCTTTGCTCTGCCTCAGGGGAACGAGAGCTTCTGCCCCTACGCCGACAACTGCTGCAGATATTGACTATGAGGCTACAGTCACTGAATGCCGCATAGATCTGCGGCTCAACTAATCTAACACAGTTAGGATAGCTTCTTATGTATTAGGATATTTAATATTAAGGTAAATAAATGGTGGCGAAGGTGTGGCTATTGGGGGAGGCTGGAGGCCACGTAAAAAAAAAAAAAAAGTAGTAGTAGTAGTATTAGTAGTAGTAGTAGTAGTAGTAGTAGTAGTAGTAGTAGTAGTGTGTGCGTGTGTGTGTGTGTGTGTGTGTGTGTGTGTGTGTGTGTGTGTGTGTGTGTGTGTGTGTGTGTGTGTGTGTCAGTCTGGGAACCAAATCAAAAATACATCCATAATCTTTAATCCCACTTGTGCAGAAACAAAAATAACCTCTTATATAATAAATTCCTTAAGTAAAATATAATCCCCAAATATCATCAATAACATATATATCTATAACAAAGAAAGATAATGAAGATAAACGATAAGTTACGGTAATTATCAGACCTGGGATTTATGTTAGCCGTAAAGTTTCATTAAGTATATCTTTTGAGATTAAATCCTCCATAAAGGGGCATCACTGGCCAGGATTTACTCCCTTATGTCATGTCCACCTGAGGAACACAAAACCTAGACTAGTATGCTTCTTTGTTTTGGTTAGGTTAAGTTAAGTAAGGTTTGGTTAAGTCAGGATAGCCTAAATTTGATTACTTGATGTGGTTAGGTTAGGTTAGGTTAGGTTAGGTTAGGTTAGGTTAGGTTAGGTTAAGGCAAGAGTTAGAATGAGTCAAGTTAGATTAGGTAAGTTTAGGTTAGTTTTGGTTAGGATAAGAGTACAGAATGGGCCAAGTTAGGCTAAGTTAGGGTTAGCGCCAAATCCAGTTAAGTTTATTTTGAGTTTGAGACAAGTGGTAAAAAGTGGATACAGCACATTGAAGTCTTAACCAGCAAGGAGGGCTGACACTGCACCCTACCACCTCTCACTTCCCCAACAGTAAAGTTAGGTACTCATTCTTGCAGCCGGGTTCGACTGGGGGCACCTCAGGAATCGAACCAGTAACCTACGATTCCGGAACAGAGGGCTATGTCCACTTGGCCACCTCGTCCCACCTCAGGCTACTTTAGATTAGATTAGTTCAGTTTCTAGGATGGGTCAGGAGATTAGCCAGTCCTAATCTAATGACGGAGAGATTAACCAGTCCTAATCTAATGACGGGGAGATTAATCAGTCCTAATCTAATGACGGGGAGAGTAACCAGTCCTAATCTAATGACGGAGAGATTAACCAGTCCTAATCTAATTTTATAACAGAGAGATTAGCCAGTCCCAATCTGACAGTCCCCAAGCGATTGAGACATGATAAGGATTTGTTTGCGTTTGTCATGTCCAGGAGCCAAAATATCTAACATAACTGAATTTTACAGCAAGTGTAATGTCATCTGGTTCAAGATTCACAAAGATTCTTATGATAACTTCTTTCCTGAAGCCCTTGAGTACGATGCCATTAAGCCCTTGATGAAGACAATAAGCCCTTGAGTAAGAAGACATTAAGCCCTTGAGTACGATGCCATTAAGCCATTGAGAGCTTAAGCCCTTGAGTACGATGCCTTTAAGCCCTTTAGTTCCAAGGACGTTACAGTCACTGCACATCAAGGGCCTAATGTCAATGGACTCAAAGACTTAGGTCATTGCACTCAAGGGAATAGTGTTATTGTACTCAAGGAGTTACGGGTATCGTATTCAAGGGGTTTGGGGCAATCATACTCAAAGGTTTAGTTCATCGTACTCAAAGGGTTAGTGTTATTGTACTTAAGGGGTCAGGGCTATCGTAATCATGGGGTTTGGGGGTATCGTACTCAAAGGTTTAGGTGATCGTACTCAAGGGTTTAGTTTTATTGTAAGGGGTTAGGGCTATGAGCTTTCAGCTTTCTTACTCAAAGGTTTAGGTCACTGTACTCAAGGGTTAAGTCACAGTACTCAAGAAGTAACGGTATCTTAGTGATTTAATTCAATGTACTCAAGGGTTGGCATCATACTTAATCGGTTAATCAAGATATCATAATCAGTGGACAGATTCAGTACTCGGGAAGTTACCAGTGTACTCAGGAGGGTTACCAGTGTACTCAGGAGGGTTACCTGGTGTACTCAGGAGGGTTACCAGTGTACTCAGGAGGTTGGTATCGTACTCGAGGAGGGGGGAGGGGGGATACGGATAGGGCAAGGTATTCAGGGGTTTTAAGTGAATCCCGTAATAGAATCGAAACCGCTGAACGATTCTCCAAACTAATATTTTTCAAGAAATATAATTCACCAGCGGAGTAACAACATCTCAGACACAATCCAACACTACAAAAAGCGACAGGAATATTGCCTTGAGATTTCGCGTGACATAAGAATGGAATTAGATCACATATCACATTTAATATATCTTGCATATGTTTTTCTAGAGCGGATTTTAGATACCGGTTTAATCAGTAATTTTTATGTTCAGAATAAATCATGCTTCGTTTTAATATTTGTAGCTACATTTGAAGTCAGGAGAGAGAGAGAGAGAGAGAGAGAGAATCTGTCATTCAACTTCTATATATTCACCCCCACACTGTATATTCACCCCACACTGTATATTCACCCCCACACTCTATATTCACCCCCACTATATATTCACCCCACATCTATATTCACCCCACACTCTATATTCACTCCCTCTATATTCACCCCCACACTGTATATTCACCCACACTCTATATTCACCCCACACTCTATATTCACCCACACTCTATATTCACCCCACACTCTATATTCACCCCACACACTATATTCACCCCACACTCTATATTCACCCCACACTCTATATTCACCCTCCTCTCTATATTCCACCCCACACTGTATATTCACCCCACTGTATATTCACCTCCTCTATATTCACCCCACACACTCTATATTCACCCCCCACACTCTATATTCACCCCCTCTCTATATTCACCCTCACTGTATATTCACCCCCACTCTCTATATTCACCCCCACACTGTATATTCACCCTCCTCTCTATATTCACCCTCACACTGTATATTCACCCCACACTCTATATTCACCCCACCTCTATATTCACCCCACACACTATATTCACCCCACACTCTATATTCACCCCACTCTCTATATTCACCCCCACACTCTATATTCACCCCACACTGTATATTCACCCCTCACTCTCTATATTCACCCCACTCTTATATTCACCCCCCACACTGTATATTCACCCCACACTGTATATTCACCCCACTCTCTATATTCACCCCACTCTATATTCACCCCACACTCTATATTCAACCCCACTCTCTATATTCACCCCCACACTGTATATTCACCCCACTGTATATTCACCCCCTCTATATTCTACACTCTATATTCACCCCCACTCTATATTCACCCCCACACTCTATATTCACCCCCACTCTCTATATTCCCCCACACTCTATATTCCTCTGTATATTCACCCTCACTCTCTATATTCACCCTCACACTGTATATTCACCCCCACACTCTATATTCACCCCCTCTATATTCACCCTCTATATTCACCCCACACTCTATATTCACCCCCACACTCTATATTCACCCCACTCTCTATATTCACCCCACACTTATATTCACCCTCACTCTCTATATTCACCCCCACTCTTATATTCACCCCCTCTCTATATTCACCCCCACACTCTATATTCACCCCCACACTCTATATTCACCCCCACTCTCTATATTCACCCCCACACTCTATATTCACCCCACTCTCTATATTCACCCCCACTCTATATTCAACCCCACTCTCTATATTCACCCTCACACTGTATATTCACCCCACTTTATATTCACCCACTTTTTACACTCTATATTCACCCCACTCTCTATATTCACCCCACACTCTATATTCACCCTCCTCTCTATATTCACCTCACACTGTATATTCACCCCCACACTCTATATTCACCCACTGTTATATTCACCCCACACTCTATATTCACCCCCACTCTCTATATTCACCCCCACACTCTATATTCACCTCACTCTCTATATTCACCCTCACACTGTATATTCACCCCACACTCTATATTTATTCTCACACTCATATTCACCCTCTCTCTATATTCACCCCTCACACTGTATATTCACCGCACACTTTATATTCACCCCCCTCTCTATATTCACCCCACACTCTCTATATTCACCCCACACTGTATATTCACCCTCACTCTGTATATTCACCTCGCACCTGTTATATTCACCCCCACACTTTCTATATTCACCTACACTGTATATTCACCCCACACTGTATATTCACACACTCTGTTTTTGTTTGGGTTTGTTTTTTTTTTGGGTTTTTTTTTTTTGGTTTTTTGGTTTGTTTTGTTTTTTTTTTTTTTTTTTTTTTTTGTGGTTGTATATTCACCCTCACACTGTATATTCTTGCTCATATTCTCCCCCACACTCTATATTCACTCACACTTATATTCACCCCACACTTTCCTCCCTCAGACTTTATTTCTCCCCACTCCTATATTCACCCCCACTCATTCACCTCACTCTATATTCACCCTCACACTCTATATTCATTCCCCACTCTCTGTTTCACCCCACACTTTATATTCCCCCACACTGTATATTCACCCCCACACTCTATATTCACCCTCTCTTATTCCCCACTCTCTATATTCCTTTACCTGTATATTCACCCCTCACACTGTATATTCACCCTCATATTACCCCCAC
>NW_024732867.1:4497007-4505720 GCF_018991925.1 Homarus americanus | reverse complement strand
GACAGTTATTTAATGAGCGATTTATTAGCCTTGACAGTTATTTAATGAGCGATTTATTAGCCTTGACAGTTATCTAATGAGCGATTTATTAGTCGTGACAGTTATCTAATGAGCGATTTATTAGCCTTGACAGTTAAATAATGAGCGATTTATTAGTCTTGACAGTTATCTAATGAGCGACTTATTAGTCTTGACAGTGATTTAATGAGAGATTTATTAGCCTTGACAGTTAAATAATGAGCGATTTATTAGTCTTGACAGTGATTTCATGAGCGATTTATTCGTCTTGACAGTTATCTAATGAGCGATTTATTAGTCTTGACAGTTATCTAATGAGCGATTTATTAGTCTTGACAGTTATCTAATGAGCGATTTATTAGCCTTGACAGTTAAATAATGAGCGATTTATTAGTCTTGGCAGTGATTTAATGAGCGATTTATTCGTCTTGACAGTTATTTAATGAACGATTTATTAGTCTTGACAGTTATTTAATGAGCGATTTATTAGTCTTAACAGTGATTTAATAAGCGATTTATTAGTCTTGACAGTGATTTAATGAGCGATTTATTAGTCTTGACAGTTATTTAATGAGTGATTTATTAGTCATGACAGTGATTTAATGAGCGATTTATTATCTTAATAGTGATTTAATAAGCGATTTATTATCTTGACAGTGATTTAATGAGCGATTTATTAGTCTTGACAGTTATTTAATGAGCGATTTATTAGTCAAGACAGTGATTTAATGAGCGACGATAATTCCGGGATACATTTAATGAGCGATTTATTAGTCTTGACCGTTATTTAATGAGCGATTTATTAGTCTTGTCAGTTATTTAATGAGCGATTTATTAGTCTTGACCGTGATTTAATGAGCGATTTATTAGTCTTGACAGTTATTTATTGAGTGATTTATTAGTCTTGACAGTGATTTAATGAGCGGTTTATTAGTCTTGACAGTGATTTAATGAGCGATTTATTAGCCTTGACGGTGATTTAATGAGCGATTTATTAGTCTTGACAGTGATTTAATGAGCGATTTATAAGTCTTCACAGTGATTTAATGAGCGATTTATTAGTATTGACAGTGATTTAATGAGCGATTTATTAGCCTTGACGGTGATTTAATGAGCGATTTATTCGTCTTGACAGTGATTTAATGAGCGATTTATTAGTCTTGACAGTGATTTAATGAGCGATTTATTAGTCGTGACAGTGATTTAATGAGCGATTTATTAGTCTTGACAGTTATTTAATGAGCGATTTATTAGTCTTGACAGTTATTTAATGAGCGATTTATTAGCCTTGACAGTTATTTAATGTGCGATTTATTAGTCTTGAGAGTTATTTAATGAGCGATTTATTAGCCTTGACAGTTATTTAATGAGCGATTTATTAGCCTTGACAGTTATCTAATGAGCGATTTATTAGTCGTGACAGTTATCTAATGAGCGATTTATTAGCCTTGACAGTTAAATAATGAGCGATTTATTAGTCTTGACAGTTATCTAATGAGCGACTTATTAGTCTTGACAGTGATTTAATGAGCGATTTATTAGCCTTGACAGTTAAATAATGAGCGATTTATTAGTCTTGACAGTGATTTAATGAGCGATTTATTCGTCTTGAGAAGTTATTCAATGAGCGACGATAGTCTTGACAATGATTTATCGAGCGATTCATTAGCCTTGGACAGTTATTCAATGAGCGATTTATTATTTCGACAGTTATCTAATGATGATTTATTAGCCTTTGACAGTTAAATAAATGAACGATTTATTAGTCTTATTGAAGTTATTTAATGAGCGACGACATTTGGCAGTGATTTAATGAGCGATTTATTCGTCTTGACAGTTATTTAATGAACGATTTATTAGTCTTGACAGTTATTTAATGAGCGATTTATTAGTCTTAACAGTGATTTAATAAGCGATTTATTAGTCTTGACAGTGATTTAATGAGCGATTTATTAGTCTTGACAGTTATTTAATGAGTGATTTATTAGTCATGACAGTGATTTAATGAGCGATTTATTAGTCCTGACAGTTATTTAATGAGCGATTTATTAGTCTTGACCGTTATTTAATGAGCGATTTATTAGTCTTGTCAGTTATTTAATGAGCGATTTATTAGTCTTGACCGTTATTTAATGAGCGATTTATTAGTCTTGACAGTTATTTATTGAGCGATTTATTAGTCTTGACAGTGATTTAATGAGCGATTTATTAGTCTTGACAGTTATTTAATGAGTGATTCATTAGTCTTGACAGTTATTTAATGAGCGATTTATTAGTCTTGACAGTTATTTAATGAGCGATTTATTAGTCTTGACAGTTATTTAATGAGTGATTTATTAGTCTTGACAGTGATTTCATGAGTGATTTATTAGTCTTGACAGTTTCATTTGGCTTTTGCATTTCATTCAACGCTAATGTCTTAAGCTCCGTCGACGTTGAATGATTTCATTTCCTGACTCCTGTAAGACAAGACGTGGATTCGAAGTATCACAATGCCGTCTCGAATTGCATTTCTTTAATACCATTTAGTTTAAGAATTCAGACAGTCATAATACGTCTTTTAAGTTGGCGAGTGACGTCTAAATTGTGTAAATACTTCCCTCTTCCACCTTCTCTTCCTCCTCGTTCTTCTCCTGCTACTCCCCTTCCCTCCTTCTACTTCTCCTCCTACTCCTCCTTCCCTCCTGTTCGTCCATCTCCTCCTCGTTCATCTCCTCCTCCTCCTCTTCCCTCTAGAAGTCACCCGCGCCACACTGAACCGAGAACACGTGGAGGTTCCTGGAACATAATTAGTTTTGCCCAACTTTCTGGAACGTGATTAGGGCGGCATAAATGCTCTCTAATTATCTCCACTCAGGTATACAGTCATTGAATCACTAAGTATTGGAACGATTTTGGCTTATCAGCTAAGGTTGGTTTTATTTGAGTGTTTGTTTACATTGAGAGGGCAAGTTAGGTCACCGTAAAGTCAAGTTGATTTAGGGGACACCTTGACCTTTAACCTCTCGACCCTAAATTATGACAGTTCTCGAGGTTGAAGTGGTGGTATATGATCTCTTGACCTCTTGACCCTAAATCATGACAGTTCTCGAGGTTGAGGTGGTGGTATATGATCTCTTGACCTCTTGACCCTAAATCATGACAGTTCTCGAGGTTGAAGTGGTGGTATATGATCTCTTGACCTCTTGACCCTAAATCATGACAGTTCTCGAGGTTGAGGTGGTGGTATATGATCTCTTGACCTCTTGACCCTAAATCATGACAGTTCTCGAGGTTGAGGTGGTGGTCTATGATCTCTTGACCTCTTGACCCTAAATCATGACAGTTCTTGAGGTTGAGGTGGTGGTATATGATCTCTTGACCTCTTGACCCTAAATCATGACAGTTCTCGAGGTTGAGGTGGTGGTATATGATCTCTTGACCCTAAATCATGAGTTCTCGAGGTTGAGGTGGTGGTATATGATCTCTTGACCCTAAATCATCACAGCTGTAGAGGTTTAAGTGGTGTGATATACTGTAGATGTTGCCAAGTATTGAACGCGGTAGGTGTTGATGTCGATTGACTCTGTTTCTGGGTTAAGGTAACTTACAGGTGCAGTGGGTAGCTTGTGAGGATCGTCATACGTTCAGATACCTAAGGGATGTATGAGTAATTATCCCGTGTCGATATAAGTGAAGGAAGTGAATGATTACTTTCAGATTGTCATACATATTATCTTTCCCTTCTGTTGTATTTTTCTTTATTCTCATTTCTTACTTATGTAATTTTTTCTTATTTCTTTCTTTCTCTTCTTGTTCCTTTCATTTCTTGTTTCTTTCTAATATAATTTGTTTCTTGTCGTTCTCTCCTCCCATATTACTTCCTTCATCTTAATATTATTCTTTTCTTATCATTTCATTGTGTTGTTTCCTCTTTAATGCTATTCCTATTCTTCCTTTGTTTCACCTTCGTCACCTTTTTGTCTCATTACTTCACTTTCCGTCACCAATCTTCGCCTTTTTTCGAGTGTGTGTGGAGGAGGGGGCCTTGGCTAGCGTCATGCTCCATCTCTACATCAACCTGTTGGTCATGCATGCAATCAGGAGAGTCGATGTGATCCTATAATAACCTGGCAGTAATGAGATAATTTCCATGCAACATGCAGACACGAATAGCGGCATCATGCACCCACCATATGCGTTTATGTGCACTATTTACATGCAACACACACACACACACACACAACTATCATAAGAAACACACACCTGCTATTTACAATGCACACCTTTCATATGCAACACACAACCAACATTCAACGCACATCTGGGTAATGCAAAATACTGGTCACGTGCAACTTACGCCCATCTCATGTAACATACACATAGAGTACATACACCTTGTTAGGTAATCCACCTCATGAAGAGATGAAACAGACAGAGACAGAAGCATTATCTTACTCGTATACTCACACACATGGACGTGCTGCCCCAGATATTCAGATCCCATTCATGCCTCAGGTGTAGTGAATCACACAGGTAATGTTGGTGGTATTGCTTGTGGTTGTTGGGATGTTGTGGTAATGGTGGTATGGTATTGTAGGCAGCACTGGTTTTTGTTGCAGTGATTGTGCAAGGTTGTGGCAATGGTTGAGATCTTTACTAGATGTGGTAACGATGCTTGTAGGTGGTGATGATGATGATGGTACTAACTGTGGTGATGATAGTTATGGTGGAGACCCTAGTTGTAGTGATGGTAGTAGTAGTTGTAGCGACCGTGGTGATGGTGGTGGACTTAGTTTTGGCAATGTTGTTGTGATAGGTGATGGTCCCACTTATAGCGATTGTGATGATGGTGGTGGTAATAGTTGTGGTAGTGGTGGTGGTGATGCAGGTGTGGTGGGTAAATGGTCAGGGCAGGACAAGGTAGGAGGCAGCATCCTAGTACAGAGCTGCCACAATCAATAACCTTCCTCTCACGCGTCACACTACTCCAACACCACCACCACCACCTCCAGTACCACCACACAGTACCCTTTACCACCAGCACCACAACACAGTCCACACACGCAATGCTCACCACCAGGGCCGTCCCTAGGAGGGTGCGGGGCCCGGGGCAACTCAGCCACTGCGGGGCCCCCGAGCTGTTTTTTGTGTATCTGTCTCTGTCTCTGCTTGCCATTTTCTTACAAAAAAAAGTATATCCACAAAACTCAAAAGGCACGAATCACAGCTCACAGGACACAATCTGATCTCACTGGTTACTGACCCTGGTGGACTGGCTGTGTGGAGTGGAGTGCAATGGATTATGGAGTCAAATTATGCGGTCAGAGGAACCCACCCCAACCAACCCCCATGGGACTGTCGCTATGGATGGTAAGGTCACGGTTGCGATGGTGGCGTAAGCCGTCAGGTCAGATTAACCAGTCAACAGGTAATGTGTCTGAGGTCACTGGGTCTAGTGCTGGGCCCCGCGGGGCCCCCACACGCGCGGGGCCCCCACACGCGCGGGGCCCCGGGCGGTAGCCCCTGTTCGTCCCCCCCCCCCCAAAGGACGGGCCTGCTCACTACCATTACCACTATACAAACGCCACCAACATAATTATTATTATTTTTTCTTGTCTTCTTCTCATTGCAGTTTTCTTTTCCTTTTCCTGTTCTAATTTTGGTTTTGTAGTTTTTACTTATTTGTTTTTTTCATCTTGATTTTATTTATGTTATCTTGGAGTATACCTAACCTAACCTAACCTAACCTAACTTAACCTAACCTAAACCTAACCTCTCTATATGGTAGAGTGAATCACCACACAAGAATGGTGTATACAGGATAGAGAAGGTTCAGCTATTGGTTTTTCAGAGGTTAGTAAGTTAATGTGTTTGTCTCCGTGTCTGGAGATGACTGTACCGCGACCAGTAACTATAGGGTCTCAGTGTTAATTTGACGTCATTTTTAATCGCTCTGTGGGGTATATTCATTTAATCAGTTAGAGATACATTCTTACATCTACAGTGAGGAGGAAATTTTCAGCCTAAGGACGTTGGTGAATAATAACCTTTACTTCAAGGATTTTGTTCTGCATTGGCGGTCGTATCTGCGGCAAGTGTTTATATACAGTGTCCACCTTAAGGTCAAGCCAAGGATATTTTGTATTTCTGGAGTGAGCAGCCTCGAACAAATGCAGGAAGTAAAACGAACATCAAAACTACAGTACTGAGACAAAGAAAGAATAGAGGAGGAGAAAGGAAATGATGACTAGAGGAAATCAAACTCACTTTAAGATAAAGAATCTCATAATAGAACTAAAAATTTTGATACCATTGGTTGAGAAACTTTTTTTTTAAATTTTATTTCCAGTTTTGACTTTCGCTTTAGTGTGACCGAAATAACACTTGTGTCTCAGGCGAGGTAAGTGATTCGTCTCCTTGTCCGCGTTATTAAGAGACGTGGAGAGCGTATCGCAATATCTCATACGTAAACAGACATAAGAACATAAGAATGGAGGAAACTGCAGCGGGCCTATTGGCCCACACTGGGCAGTCCCGTTTACACCCAACCCCTATTGCTCATATAAGCATCCAACCTATGTTTGAAGCTATTCAGCGTATTCGAGTTAATGATGTTATTTGGTAACATGTTCCATTCATCCACTACTCTGTTTCCAAACCAGTGTTTACCTATTTCACGCCTAAATCTAAATTTGTCTAATTTAAAACCATTGTTACGAGTTCGCTCCTAGTTGGATAGTTTGAGTACCTTTGTAATGTCCCCTTTGTTTAGCCCTGACTTCCACTTATACACCTCTATCAGGTCGCCCCTCGCTCTAGGTCTCTCGAGGGAGTGCAAATTAAGATGCTTTAACCTGTCTCTATACTCAAGGTTCCTAATGCCCGGGATTAGTCTTGTCATTCTCCTCTGAATTCTTTCCAATGATTCTATATCCATTCTGTAATACGGTGACCAGAACTGAACTGCGTAATCCAGGTCTGGTCTCACAAGCGCAAGCTACAGTTTTAGGATGACCTCGCTAGATTGGACGAATACGGTCAGATACCGGCGAGCTCACTGATAACGACGGAGAAATGAGCAATAATTTGAATAAATATTTTTCAACAGTTTTCACCACCGAAAATTTAAACATGATACCCAAGGCACCGACTCTATTCAGAGATAGTGAAGAAAACAAATTAAGCGAGATAGTAGTGACAAGTAACGATGTTAGTAAACAAATAGACAAACTAAAGCCTAATAAGTCACCTGGTCCCGATGAGATATTTGCCAGAGTAATAAAGGAATGTAAGGAAGATCTTAGTATGCCCTTAGCAAAGTTGTTTAACATGTCCTTAAAAACAGGTGTAGTACCAGAATCCTGGAGGATAGCGAATGTAATACAAATTTTCAAGAAGGGGGATAGATCACTATCCTCTAACTACCGCCCAATCAGTCTAACATCAATAGTAGGCAAATTACTGGAAGCAATCATTTCAAACTCTATTCGAAATCACCTGGAGAAGCAATTGATTGATCAATGATTCGCATGGCTTGCCAAGGACGTTCTGTCTAACTAATCTATTAACATTCTTTCACTGCTGAATCGGTGACGAGGGCACAATTATGATGTGTATATCTCAATTTTAGCAAAGCTTCTTCGACAGAGTCCCCAATGAAAGACTAATTAAAAGGTAGGTATCATGGCATCAAAGTGCAACATCCTTAAATGATTAGGGCGTGGTTACAGGACAGGAACATGAGTGAGCATAACGGCACTAAGTCCCATTGGAGCAACGTCACAAGTGGAGTTCCCCAAGGCTCAGTACTTGGACCATTATTATTTATTATATACATAAACGACATAGATATCGGCATAGACAGCAACATAAGTAAATTTGCTGATGACACTAAAATAGGACGTGTTATTAAATCTGACGAGGACTCAGCAAAACTACAGGAAGATCGAAACAAATTTTTCGATTGGTCTGAAAAAGTGGCAGATGAAATTCTATGTGAACAAATGTAAAGTACTCAGTATAGAAGATGTAAATAGCGAAACCAGATACCAGATGAACAACGATGTTATTGAGAAATCCGACTGCGAGAAAGATTTAGGAGTAATGATAAGCAGTAATCTTAAGCCAAATAAGCCATGTGTATTTGCTCGAAACAAGGCTAATAGAGTACTTGGGTTCATACAAAGGGGTGTAAGTTACAAGACTAGCGAAGTCATATTAAAACTATATCTTGCGCTTGTGAGACCTCACTTGGATTACGCAATTCAATTCTGGTCACCGTATTACAGAATGGATATAGAATCCTTGGAAAGAATTCAGAGGAGAATGACAAGACTAATCCCGGGCATTAGGAACCTTGAGTACAGAGACAGGTTAAAGCTTCTTAATTTGCACTCCCTCGAGAGACGTAGAGTGAGGGGCGATATGATAGAGGTGTATAAATGGAAGTCAGGGCTAAACAAAGGGGACATTACCAAGGTACTCAATGGTTTTAAATTAGACAAATTTAGATTTAGGCGCGAAATAGGTAAACATTGGTTTGGAAATAAAGTAGTGGGCGAGTGGAACAAGTTACCAAATGTCATCATTAACTCGAATACCTTGGATAGCTTCAAACATAGGTTGGGTGGATATATGAGCAATAGGTCTTGGGTGTAAATGGGACTGCCCAGTATGGGTCAATAGGCCCGCTGCAGTTTCCTCCATTCTTATA